>NC_056731.1:1895797505-1895917505 GCF_019279795.1 Protopterus annectens | reverse complement strand
ATTACTATCGAAGTGTTCCTGTCATAGAACTGCTGCCTGATATTAAACTGATTTGTTTCTACAATGTTCAGTTACTGCAGTGTATTTTGCACTTTACCACTCTCTGCTACACAGTTTTCCTTTTGAATTTTTTCTGATCTTCTTAAATTATCTGCTGTTTAAATGATTTGTTTTGTTATACTGTTTTGCTAATTGCATAGACTGTTCTTACTATCAGACTGCTGTCAGACTTGCTTGCTGCCTTGTCTAAAATAATTTGGTAACAAGCAAAGTCTAAGTGGGAAAACTTTTTGTTCTCAAACGCACTTGGTAAAAACTACTTTTATATGGTTAATTCTTCACTCAGGCTGACAAAGTACAATTTTTACTAGACTGCTAACATTTAACATTTGCTATCTAATCATCCATATGCAGTTATTACCTTATTGTGTCCCATATTTTCACTGTTCAGACTTACAAATCAAATTAATCCTTACCACTGCAACTAGCGGCACTTAACTTCTAACTTACCCCTTTTTTATTTTATTTTTTTTATTTTACATTTGTTAACCGGGCTAGTCTAGCTGGATATATTTCCATTTTCAGTAGAGGCCCGGGGAGAAAAGCTCCAACCAGATAGAAAAATTAAAAATGTCATTACATGGTAAAAGAAAGGATTGATAAAAAAATACAACAAGTAAATTATAAGATAGTAAAAGTATTTACACTTGAAAAGGCAACAGTAAATAATATTTACACTTGAAAAAAGCACCAAAAATAATGTAGCACAGTAAGATTCATAAGGAATTTTCACATCAAGTAGAAAATATTTCAGCAGTATGTTGATTAGAGTTTAGACAGCGCCAGCCTTGCTTACAAGCATAAGAATTAAAATTTTTGGAAGTTTGTAAGGAATAGGAAAGAAATACAGTGGTGGGAGAGGGTGGTTAGTCGGGGTTACTACAGGGGCATAGCCAATGAATTTTAAGGTGTTTTTGAGTTTTTGTTTAAAGAGAGGCAAGGATCTGATTAGAGTTAGTTCATTGGGTAGAAGGTTCCAGGTTCCCTTCCATCAACAATCAATGCACCAGCCTTAACTCTTCATTTAAGTATCTAACCTTTCCACTACTATTTTAGGCATTTATTTTCAAACCTATATTTCTTCCTCGTTAACCCCAATGAATAATAATCCCTGTACCTCATGTAAAGCCTATCATGAGTCATAAAAACTTAACCTCTTTGTACATTTAACTTTAAACCCATATTTCCTCCTAGTTAACCCCTACCAATGACAACACCTGTACCTCCTGTAATGCCTATCTCTAGTGATATAAACTTAACTTACCTGTACCAATCCCTGCACTTATCAGGACCCTAAATGAACTAAATCCACCAAAACCTATCACCATGGAGCTCCTTTCTTTTCATCTGATTAATTTGTTGGCAATGGGTGTCCTGATGCAGTTTAGGAATTGCCTCTGTTTACTCACAATCTACTACTATGTTCTTTCAAATCTACCTGTGATAGGTTCATTTTACTTCGCCCGCAGACATGTCTCGGTGCTCCTACCATTGTCAGTAAATATCCTCATGCCACTACAATTACCTATGTTGAAATAGTCAAGAAATCCTTACCTACACCTTCCAGGAACCCACTCAGAAAATCTCATCCATCTAGATATACACTTACAAATGTACTTCAGCTTCAGTTTTATTTACGTATGTTAGACAAAACAGCTTAACATAAAAACTAATTTGTCAGACACATCGTCAACAAATAAATAGTGAACAAATTAAATTTAATAAATACTAAAAAATACTGCAAATTTGGTTTAACAAATATTAGAGTATATTAGAATAGCTATGATTGTCATGCCATCCCATCATTACCCAATTCAAAGGGATATGCTTTAAGGGCCCCCCAGAACCCAGCTTATGACAGACACTCCTGAAGCCACCATGGCAGCACATTCCATAGATGAGGGCCATGATGAGAGAAGGAACAAAATCCTGATGTGTCAAGATGCAGCTATGGAACTGCCAATACCCTCTTAAAGGCTGAAAGCAAAACCTAAGAAGGCTGTAGATACCACTAGCTCCTTTAGGTGCTAGAGACAGGTCAAGAACAGACAAGTACACTAACATCTTATACATAATTCTGCACTAAACAGGTAGACAACGAAGGTGGTTCAGAATGTGTTTGTAATGAGCTGGACCAGTTAGTAACCTTTAGCAGAGTTCTGCACTATCTGTAGATGGTCAAGCTCTGTCATGGAAAGTCCTAGGAACAAGGCATTGCAGAAGTGGAAGAGAATAAAACATGAACAATAACTGAGAGATTGACTTGATATAACAGGTGCTTAATCCTGGAGATGTTTCACAAATGAAAACAGGAAGATTTTACTAATGCCAGTCTTGAATCCAAAATCACACTTACATTACACAACTTGTCAAAAAGTCAAGCCTGTTTCCATCATAAGTGATGAAACTGAGCAAAGGGGGAGAGAAGAATCCCTCAAAGATGCATGAACTGCCAAGGTCTTATCTTAGAGGTGTTTAGCTTCAACCAGTTTCTAGTAAGCCAAGAATGCACAAATCTAGGTCATCAGCCAGGGAATACACACTTGCCATCACATCTTGGGAAAAGGAGAAGTAAATTTGTGTATCATAAACATAAGTATGGCATGATAAACCCTTCTCCCTTAACAGATTTTTTAGAGGAAGCACATATATCTGTGAACAGTAAATGGCCTAAGATAGAGCTTTGTAGTACTCCACATGCTAAAAGATACAAAGAAGAGGATTTAATCCCTGAACAGACTTTTAGGGAGCAGTCAGAGAAATAAGAAATAAACCACTATAAGACCATATCCAAGAGACCACAATAGGTTTGTAACCACTGTATCAAAGTGCTAATGTCTGCAATATCAAATGCGCTGAGAGATGCAGGAGGATCAACACTGAATAATGTTGCTGGTCTCTAGACAGTAGAATACCATGGACAACCCTTATAACAGCTGTTTCAGTGCTATTGCAGATGTGAAAATCCAGATGAAAAAGGTCCACAAGTCCACTAACTGTTAAAGATCAAATTCAAAGTTTTTTTACCATTTCTTTTTGTTGTAATTCTGCCCTTATCTTGGAAAGTGGGCCTTCTTATTCTAAAAGGTGCAGTTTTTGCTTTAGCTACTTCAGTGGGCCTATGTTTATCAAGTTTAATAAACTGGAGTTTCTGTTTACTGTATACTGTCCAATTACTTACTGATTCCATGTCATCCAGACCCACCTGCTAATGATGTTATTAGAGGGGGAGAAACAGTTCTATAGTAGGTTGGCATGCTTTCTGTAGTCTGCAGCAGATTTTATTGCAATGTAATCAGAATGCAGCACAGTCAATCACTCATTCAGAAAAATAAATAAAATAAATAAATAAATAACCTGGTTCCCCCTTGCTTGTTAATGTACCACCTGATTGCAGTATTATCCGAAACCACTTGAGGAAGTCCTGGGGTCAAAGATGGTTCACAGAGTTGAATGCCTTGTTCAGAGCAGGCATCTCCTAGATATTTATATGCTTGTATCTGCCTTTGGTGTCTCACACCCCTTGTGATTTTATCCCTCCTGAAACTGCTCCCCCAGGAAAATCCAAAAAGTCTGTGGTGACTGACTGCTTTGGAGCAGGAAGGGAGAAGGGGAGATCTGGATTTCAGAATATCTGTTATTTCCACCAAACAGTTACCCTTCTGACAATCCCCAGCACTGGGATTTGAAAAAATAAAGGGTGCTGGGATCAAAGAGATTTCGGATACAACTGTATTTTTTTTCATGTGGAGCCTTGCCGTGGGTATCATGAAAATCACAAATGTCATGAGACACAAAATCCTGAGGTATTCCTTTGCACTGACCGAAGTCTGAGTGGAAAACCTTAGGCATAGATCTAAATAAAGATGTATTTTTTTCCTGTGGAAGAAGAGCTCTTTAAACTGAGATGTCTAGTTGACATCCCACGAACACATTCCTCTGTGAGGGAGTCAAGAAAGACTTTTGCATGTTGTTTGGAATCCCAGCTTGCATAAGAGATTTCTCAGAGTGATTTCTGACACTCCTGCAAAGATAAGCAAGTCGTCTAAATGTGGGAAAAAATGGGTACCATGTAGCCTGCAATGTACAATAACTGAAGCTAGACACTTTGTCAACACTCTTGCTACACTGTATAAACCAAAGGGTAAGGTTGAGAACTGATAATGTCATCCAGTCACACAAAACCTTAAGAAATGTCCAAAGACAGGATGAATAAAGATGTGATGATATATATTTTTAAGTCTAATGTTACCAGGACACTTGAAAGAGGAGGAAGAGGTAACAGGTTGTGAAGTGCCTTAATTATGAATTAGGGCACTATCACAAACAGGCTTAGGAAAGAAAGATCCAGAACAGTCTCCAGACATTTTTTTCTTTGGTACTAGGAACATCTTTAAATAATAACCCATCCCCACCTAAAAAGGAGGATCTGATTCTATCACTCCTTGGGACAGCAGGTAATGAAAAACAGGAGGAAACAAAATAATCTGATCTGGAGAATGAAGAATGACTCACTGGAAAGGAGGAAGTTCCTCCCACTGCCATCTGTTACACTGCTGAATGATATTCACAGCCCATTTGTCTGAAACAATCTGTTGCCAAAGACAAAAATGGAGATTAAGACTTTCTGGAAGAAAAAGGTGGCCAGGGTGGGACTGGGTCACATGGTCTCTTGACAGTCATTCAGACATATTAGGCTGTCCTTGGATTTGGACGGTTATAGGTTCATAGGTTGGTACTAGGCTATCAGCCCTAGGGCCTATACAAGTCTAGCCATAACAATTCCCTGGCTATTTCTTCCCACACTATTTACTTCTCTGGACCCCTGTCTAGCAGGGTGACTGACGTGATTCCCCGGGGTGAATTTCCTTTCTCCCATTCAATCGTCAAGGTTCCTTTTGAAGAGGGCCAAAGAGGCACTCTGCTTGACAAGTACATATACTTATTTTTGGAACTCCCTTTGCCATTTCTTCTGAAATGTCTGTTTGCCGGAATTCTGTGAGACTGTTTATTCTGTATTCTGCCAAAATTGCAGAGTAGAAAGAAAATCCCTCAGACAGGTTGGAAAAGGAGGCATGAAAAAATCTTAAGAGATTTCCTGCATCAGCTTCCCCCTTTCACCACACGTTTTGATCATCTCTGCAGCAGAAAGGACAAACACCTAATTTCTATCCAAGGGAGAATTTAAAATCTCATTTTTAACATCATCTGGAAGGTTCTGGGAATGCAGCCATGCAAACCTCCTTAAAACAGTACCAGTGACCATAGTGTTGGAAGACATATCAACAGAATAATACACAGTTCAAACAATGAACAGTGACCTGAGAAATAGAAGAAATTAAGTTATTTAAAGCAGATTTTTTTATCATAAGAAAAAAATGCAGATAAAACATTCCTCGTACTTACACAATTTGTCAGAAGAAACTGTAACATATAAGCCTGAAATTTCAAAATGTTTATCCTTATCAGAAAGTGTAGGATTGGAATTAACTAAGTGCTTAGCAGCAATGGGATCAACTAAGATTATAGCTGCTGTGTCATGTTTGGGAATACTGTATAAAAATGTTAAAAGATTAAGGAACTTTATATAGCCTGTCTTTTTAGGGGGAGCTGGCTGACTAACACGATAATTGCAAGCGATATCAAAACACATCCTCTAAAGCTGACAGAACAGGAGGTATGGGTGTAGGTTCTGGACAATCCGTCCGTAACAACTCATAGTATTTTCTGAGGGTCTGAGAAATGTCAGCGTTCTCCGAAAAATATATTCTTTTCAGTGTTAGCAGGGTTTGGGTTAGCATAGGGATTAAGGACTTTACCTTACAGACAGAAGGTGTATGGTTTGATTCTCAAATGGGATAATTGACCAGGCTTATAATAACTTGCAGTTAGCTTAGTATTAACCTATGAACCTATGAATTATGAAAACATTGGCACATTCTAGCAATAGTCTCACAGAAAGAGAAATACCTACAGGGAGAATCAGAAATTGAGCTCTCCACTGACTCTGAATGAGAAATCTGAGGAAAAAACTGAATCTGTCTTTGCATCTTCCTGTTCAGGTTCAGAATCTTGAAGAATTTCTTCAGGAAAAGAGGAGTCCCTCTTTCTTTTACCAGAAACTACTTTACAAGAAGGATTCATAGCTTGAATTAAACCCTGAACCAGACCCAGTAAACTACTCCTATCTAAAGAAATTTGAGGGGGAATAGATACATACTTGGTTTTCTGTTTCTTTTTGAAGAAAAAAATGGGTCTAGCCATTTTACTTATGGCGGCAGCTGGTTACCCAGGGATAGGCATAGCATTCTCACACAACAGTGGAACCTTTCCTGTTCCCTCTCCCAGGGCCAACAAGAGTGGTTCTCCCTTGTTCAATGAGGGGACTGCAACAGCTACAGAGATGTGGCTAAGCCCAGTCCATAGTGGCTGTAGGTGCTACACTAGAGGGATCCGGGGTAAAATATGAGTAGTCTGTGATATAACATATGGCCAAAGTAGAGTCAGCCACCTGCAGCTGAGGCAAATTGCTAGCCTGCTGTGATGGAAAAGGCTGTTTGCTTAATTTTTTATTTTTGTGGTTGCAAGAAGGACTGACCATGGGACCGGTAGCCTGTTCCATGGTCAAGCCGAAAATGGTGCTTCTTGCCTGAGGAAGACAAACAGCAACTGCCAGTAAAACTACCAGTCTACAAAAGTTACTTTCTTGATAGAAAAACACTATGCTAGCACCACCAAGGAAAAATAAACACAACTTCCCCACAGAAAATATACTTTAAAGTTAGTCAAAACTACTTTTAAAATGACAGAAAAAAACGAGTGCTCCATTGAAAAGTATGTTACAGTCTGGAGACAGTCTGTTCAAATACAACACTCCTAGCTTTAAAATAATTTGCCCAGCAAAGAAAAGAACAAGCCAAGTGTTGATCCTTGAAAGCCTCAGAGAAGCATACTCTTCAGTGGCAAGAAAGCTCTTAAGGGCTTCGCGCCCAAACCTGTCTTTTAGTCAGCTTAGCTTGAGCTGCCAAACAGTTTGGGCACATGGAAGGAGCCCTGAAGCTTTGGAAGTTGGTCAGCCATTATATCCTTGGCAGGATATAACCCATACAGCTAAAGCTACTGCAGCATTGATCAATATGATGAACATCAGTTCTGTAGTCAGTTGTTGTGGGGTGTTTTCTGTAGTCTGCAGCAGATTTTATTACAAAGTAACCAGAGAGTAGTAGTCAGTCACTCAGTCAGACAATAAATTAATAAATAAATGCAGCTATATTCAAGTGAAATTTAACAAAAGTAAGATGGAATTGGATAAAATTTTTGATAAGGTGTATACTGCTTAGCATACAGTGAAATAACAGATGAAAAAGTAACAAATCATTGTCTACCAAAGGATTTTAGGGAGAAAACTATGCGTTAATCACTTCAATCACAGACCTACTGTACAGTGCATTTACATGTCATACCACAAGGAATTAGTGCTGAAAAGAATACATTTGGAATAATTTGAGCACCTGTGAAAATGAGGATGAAGTAAAGTGACTATTCCACATTAGACAAGAGATCTGATATTGTCCTTTTCATTCCTCCTTAACGTATGGGTTTAGATCCGATCATCGGATTCAACTTGGCCGCTTATTTCAGACTTAGGATCCAGATCTTGAGCTCCTCATTCTGCCCATAATGCTCTGCTGTATCCCCAAAGCTTCAGATCTCATTTGCCACCTTCGTGAACAGACACAGGTTTCCATAGTTCTCAAGCAATCTTTGGGTTTTGTTGTGAGTAGCTAAAATTTTGTTAAATATCTTATTACTTTTCCTTTTCTCAGCTTTATATATCCTCATTACTAATTTTTCTTTGCTGGAGTTAGGGTTTTTCTTCTTTTCTCCCTATTCTACTTTTTTAATAGTAGTCTTTAATACCATCCTTGGTACTTCCATTTACCTTGTTGTAAATGGCCCTTTCTTTTTTCTGGTATTAAAGAAAAGTCTTACTGTTCTTTCTGATTTTATTGTATTCTAGTTATGTTTGTGTTTTTTGCTGTGGGTGTTTTTTCTGCCACTATGTTGGAGCAGCCCACAGGGTTCAAAAAGTACACTTCTTATGGGCATAAGATTCATAATTCAGATGCCCACAAGGACTCCGTGTATTGCCTAGGGTCTAGACATATTGAGACTGCCTGTACAATTTGCTCTACTTTTAATCCTAGGGCTTTAGTGGACCTAGCCTATTTTGAGAGGACTTCTGTTGTCCACTGCTTCTTCAGGAGCTCAAAACCCCTTTGGACATAGCAAATCCGCTCCCTTTGAGCATAGGCAGTGCTCCCCTGTGAGGGCCCCAAGGTCTTCTTTGGAGCTTCCTATAAAATCAAGAAAAATGTCGGATCCTGTGCACTTGGACCCTAAGTCTCGACCATCAGATCTGAAGGCTTTAGATCCTAAACCTTCTACATCCATCATAACTACTGTACCATCAGATCCTAAACCCTCAGATCTAAATCAGGGTTCTATGTACAGGAGTACAACTCCCGAGTAGTAATTCATTAAGTCAATTTCTTCTACCCTGCCTTCGAGGTTGCTTCACACACCCAAGAAGCACTCTAGGCCACCTTCCACTTCCTCCTCTAGGTCATCCAGGAGCTTGTCAGAAGTGGGCATGGATAGGATGATGCAAAAGTTTCTCAGAGCTCAGATCCAGATGGGGGTCTTACGAGCTCCATTCCTAACTGGATCCATGATTATACCAACAACTTCTGCAGCTCCTTCTCTGATTCATCCTGTCATTTTGGAGTCTCAGGATCTGAGATCCCCCAGGGGTCAGGTATCAAATTCGAAAAAAGCTTCTTCCTCTATTCCAACAATTTCATTGGCTAGTTCTGCTCCAATACTATTAGATCAGAATGGGTCTCCGAGCCGAAGTGTTGGTACTGGGTCCAAGGGGATGAGCTTGGCTCTGATTTTGTCTGATCCATCCCTTCCTTTTGGAGCCTCAGCCCTGGACAGTTCGGATCTGGTTCCACCCCGAGGCATGGATCCGAGGAGGGTCCAGGTCTACCTTCATCAGGAGTTTCGGCTCTTAGGAGGCAGGTCAGAGTTTCTCCAAGTTTGTCTGCCTTTGAGATCATGTAAATGGCTTTTTCTCTCCACAGAGAACCACCAACTCATGTCTCAGATCCTGCCACTGAGTTACACAGATCTATTCCAAAGGGACAGCCAGAATCAGTAAGTGTCCAGCCAGTTCCATTAGAGAAACTTCCTCTCTTTTCCAAGACCTCACCTGAACATCCCACAGAAGTGGTTCACTGGAAGAGAATGCATAAAAGGAGACACACTGACTCCCCCTTGGAGTCTCTTATGGAGGATACCGATTTTGATGAAGGATAGGGGTCCCCCAGATCACCACTGGATGACATCTCCTTCAAAGATAGTTTAGAGCTCCTGAAACAGAAAGGTGGTTAGTCTTCCTAGAACAGTTCACCAGAAGAATAAGCATTTTTGGAAGCTTTTGGTTCTGGCCCATCTACATCATGGGTTACCCCCTCCTAGTTGTCCATCAGGCTTGGAAGAACCCATTCCAAAGAGATCCGACAAGTTTTTGTCACCCTTGTCTGACAGACCACAGTGGAACAAAGGGATCCTGGTAGATGCTATGGTAGTGGCAGCAGCCACCAAGAAGGAGCTAGCAGAACAGAGCTCTACTCTCCATCCACCTAACAGGGAGTCTAGAGTGTTGGACAGGTTTGGAAGGCACATTTCCACCTCAGCAGGCTTTGCCTTAAGGTCACTCAATTGTCTGGCACAAACACTCAGCTTCAGACAGATTTGACTAAGGAGTTTTCAAATATTCTCTCAGTGTCCATGTCTGCTGAAGATTTCAAAAGGACATCCTTGCAAATGGCCACTCTATTTTCCATATCTAATACTCCAATGAGGTTGATCTCTCACACAGCTAAAGGCACCTCATGAGTAGCCACTTCTGGCATTTCCATAAGGAGACATACCTGGTTGCGGCTTTGTGACATTGCGGAACTTTTTAAGATTTCCTTTGTTAACACCCCATTTGATGGCATGTCCCTGTTTGGGCCATCAGTTAAAAAGACACTGACCTACAGAGAACAAAAAGGAAAGACACTGTGTGCTATAGGAATCAAGCTTTCTATGGTTCAATGAACCTCTTAAAGGTATCAAAGAGGCAGCAAGAAGATGTGGTTCTGCAATTCTCAGGGTCCTTTCCAAGATCCAAGCATAGACAATTCCTTCAGAGGCAGAGGAGGAAATTTCAATGGCAGACATTGCCCTAGAGGCAGAGTTAGGACTCAAAATCAGGGTTTTCAAGACTCTTTCTCAGATAGGCCTTTTCAGCACTCCTGAAGTGTTGCCCAACTGTCCAACTCTGGAGACAGTCAAGGGTTGATTGTCTTTGCACCCAGATGCCTGGGCAAGTATAATGCAAGATACATGGGTGCTAAGCATAAAATCCAGGGATTATTACATACCATTTTCCCTTCTTCCATCTTGCAAAAGGAAGAAACTTCTCGATGTCCACCCAGTCAGAGGAAGGCAGCAGCACAAGAAATCCTAAAGCTGCTAGACAAAAGAGTCATTAAAAGGTCCCTCCAGACTGGATAAGATATGGAACTTATTCATGCTTCTTTTTAGTGCCAAAGAAAACAGAGAACCCCATACCCATTTTAGATCTAAGCAACTTATATTAGTTCATAAAAAAAAACAAAGTTCCAAATGGTCACAATCCACTCCATTCTACCATTTCTACACAAGAACGACTGGATGTGCTCTATAGATCTTCAAGAGGCATACTATCATATCAACACAGAGAGGTGATCCAGAAGACATCTTCACTTTCGGCTGGGAGCCAGTCACTTTTGGACTCACCACAGCCCCCAGGGTGCATGGCAGTGGTGACAGCTCACTTGAGACTCAAAGGATTCCAGGTGTTTCAATATCTAGACGACTAGCTCCTTACCATCCCCTCCAAGCATCTACTTTTGCCTGCAAGGGACTATTTACTCTAGATTTGCAATTCTTTGGGCATAATGATAAATCATGCCAAGTCAAAATTAACCCCAGTGCAGAACCTGGAGTTCATCGGCACTCTTCTAGACATGACAAACCATATAATCTTCTTACTTCGACATTGTATCTCCATGAGAATGACTCAGGTTCATTTCCTCCTTGCTGTTTCAGCTCCTCCAGCAAGGCCAGTACTGAAGGCATTAGGTTCCATGGTAGTGGCTATTGTATTACTACCTTTCCTTTGGCATGCTTCTTTATCTTTAGGTTGGACTTTAGCTGTATAATGGTCCAACCTATATCAACCACTATCCTGGCCTCACCCCAGTTCACAGAAGGCACATCAGGTGCATTTGGATGATCTACATCAAGGTAGACCCTTTGTCCTACCAGCTCCTATGGCCATAGTCACCACAGACAGTTCTTATTTGGGGTGAGGGGTATTTCTTGAGAGGTACAGTCCAAGACGTGTGTTCCCCCTCAAGAGATCAAGTTGCATCTCAACGTCCTGGAGATAAGCTTTGATAAGATAATAATTTTTAGCATTGCAGGCCTTTCAAGATGCTCTTCCTTTCAGGACTATTGTAATTCAAACTGACAACATGTCTGTAGTCTGGTACATCAACAAACGAGGAGGAACTTAATCTTATCCCCTTTGCAGAGAGGCCATGAGTATATGGAAGTGGGCGATCTCCTCAGACTACTTTATAGCTGCAATGCACATTCTGGGGAAAACCAATGTGTTAGTGGACAAGCTAAGCAGATCCATTCTGATGCCACATGAGTGGTCTCTCAATCAGTCTGTGGTGGAGATGATCTTCTGGCATTAGGCTGATCTTGCTGTGACCCATATGCCACTCCCCTCAACAACAAGTGCAGCAGGTTCTTTGCTCTGATCTCCCCTCAGGTGGAGTCACCAAGAGATGCTCTAATTCATGCTTGGCCCTCAGGACTACTTTATGCTTCCTCTCTCTTCCTCTGATTCCAAAATATTTTACAGAAAGCAAACAGGCTGAAGAGCTCAGTGATCCTCATTGCCCCTTTCTGGACTCTGCAAATATGGTTCCCCTTCCTATCGTCTCACCTTTGTTATCCTCCATGGATACTGGAGCCAACTCTGGATCTCTGGTTACACCCATCAGGGATCCAGCATCCCAACAATCGAGCCCTGAGTCTAACTGCATGGTTTTCTCCACTTCCAGTAATAGTTAGACAGCCTAGGATTTCTTCCCTGTATGTGATATTATTCTGGCTTCTCAAAAAGAATCTACCAAAAAATATACAAAAGCAAATGGAAAAGATTCTCTCTTTGGGCTTTGAATAAAGGCATTGATCCCTTTTCTGACCCAGTCTCTATGATTCTTCAATTCTTGACAATGCTTTTTCAGGAAGGAACTAGTTTCTCTACAATTAAACTTGAACTAGCAGGTATTTCTAATTTTCATATGTGAAACAGACATATTATTTTGGCTTCTTTTAGACTGCAAAGCTTTCATAAAATGAATCTTTCTTCTAAGGCCTCCAATAAAAGTTCCCTCACCACCTTGGGATCTGTCAGATGTACTAAAAGGCCTAATACAGAAACCTTTTGAGCCTTCAGGTAAATTTAATCTGAAGTTTCTATCATGGAAAACAGTGTTCTTGGTAGCCATCACATCTGCAAAGAGAACATCTGAACTCCAGATTCTCTTTTCTAAAGCACCATACATCATTTTTAATAAGGATAGGGTCTCCTTACAGACTAACCCTTTATTTTTACCTAAAGTGGCTTCTGAGAATAACATTAACCAATCCATCCATTTACCAGTCTTCTCTCCAAACTTTTCCAATAAAGGAGAGTACATGCTACTCCTTCTTGATATACACAGACAATTACATTTGTATCGTCATAGGACAGAGCAGTTCTGAAAATCAGACTAACTTTTTGTTTTTTTTTCTCCAAAAAGACTGGGTTATTCAGTATCCAAAGTCACTCTAGCAAAATGAATATCAGAATGTATTTCCTGAATTTATTCTCAGAAAGACATGACATTACCTAAGCCTCCCAAGGCTCACTTAACCAGATCCATGGCCATGTCTTCTGCTTTTTGGCCTAAAACATTTACTGATGACATTTGTCCAGTGCTCATACTTTTGTTACTCATTACAAGTCGGATATTATTTCCAGAAACAGAGCCTGTTTTGGTTCAGCGGTACTCCAGAATATCCTTCATTGAAGGCCATCCAAGAGAAATGTAATTAGGGACTCTGTCCTATACATTGAGGAGGAATGAAAAGGAAAACATCAGATTTAAAAGTTATGTTCTTACCATAACTAGGCATCTGTGTTGTCCATTTTCTTTCTTCCTCAACTTCCCTCCCATCCATCCCCAATCCAAAGCTCCTAGAGAGACCTATTGGACTGTGTTGGAACCTATAGTATAGCGATACAGCAGACCATTATGGGTAGATGGAGGAGTTCAAGAGCTGGATCCTAAGTCTGAAATAAGTGGCCGAGTCAGATCTGAAGATCAGATCTGAACTCATATGTTGAGGAAGAATGAAAATGGACAACACAGCTGCTTCCTTATGGTAAGAACATAACCTTTAACTTACTACAGTGAGACAGAGCTTATAACAAAATGTCTAAAAGCTTTAAATTTAATATTCCCACAGAGGAGCACTTCATTTTGCCTTTTGTCCAAACCGCTCAACGTATCCCTGATTTTGCCTCATAGGTTTGCCCTATCCCTTGTAAAGAATTTGAATTTCTGGTAAATCACTGAGAATTGCAGTCAGTCAATAATGTCTGACAGAGCTTCATGCTTCCTATTATTCAGAAAATACACGTTGATGCAAAACCTGTTGTTCTAGTAACTTTTTAAGTGAACTGGAGGCATATTTGTTTAAAAAAATTTCCTGTTTGCTCCTTTGTCCTCCCATTATTTTTGGATTTGTCCAGAATTTTTAATCAAAGAAAATGTGAGGTATGCTGCTGTCAGTTCAACAGTGCTGTGTGTTTTCATTAACGTTCAAAGCTGGTAAAACGCTTCACTCTCCTGTGGTTTCTCTTTCTTTTCTTTTCTTTTTTTCTGTAACTGGTATTTTGGATAAATTCAGAATTTATATGATTCACACATCCATAGTTTACTTCCTAAAAGTGCCAATGAGACTTGAGCTTGCACTATTCACACTATAAAAGATGAAGAAAATGCTCAAACTGGACAAATGTCTCCTAGTAGCATCTGGGTGAACACAACCTTTGACTAGTGCTCTAATGCCATTGAAAGTAAACTATTAAAATCTGTCAGTATGGCATCAAGAGAGTCAGCACCATTCACAAAGAGGAAAAGAAGGAATGTGGTGGAAAATAGTTGTATGGCTAACTGATTGAAAAACCCTATACAGTACAAAAAATAATTAAAACAGGATAAAAACTTACATGAAAACATAGATTAAACATAATTCAATACAGTAGAATAAGTACATTTTTTATTTTATTTATTTTACATTTGTTAACCGGGGGTGTCTGACTGAGCTGAAAAGGCCCTTTTTCAGCAGAAGCCCGGGGAGAAAAGCTCCACATACAAAAATTTCAGATACATTTAGATATTTAGACATGATCAGTATACACACAAATTACAATAGACATGTTTTTACAGTGATATGCAGCATATCAGCAGTTAGAGTGGAGAGAACAAACAAGAAAATATTAATTTAAAAATAAAGGCAAGTAATAGATTTGTTGCGTACAGCTGAAATTTGGAACATAAATAAAACAATACATGAATAAAAGAGTCCTTGTAGTCTGTGTGTGTGTGTGTGTGTGTGTGTGTGTGTGTGTGTGTGTGTGTGTGTGTGTGTGTATTTATTTATTTATTTGCATTTGTTGACTAGGATAGCCTGCTTTCAGTGGAGGCCCGGGGAGAAAAGCTCCACAAGAACATACATTATATTACATTACATTTACATATATGTAAGATTACATTATTTAATGTACAATACTCAGATCAATGCATTAGGTTAAAACAGGTTGACAGAGACAAAGCTCAATTAGATATTTATGCAAGAGAACAAAGAAGGAGGGTAGGAAGACAGTCGGTTGAGGAAGTAATTTAGGTAGGAGCATGAGAGGGACATTCCCATTTGGAGGATAGATATATGAAGAACTGGATTTTGAAGTTGTTATGGCTAGGTATGTTGCGTAGGTGAGAGGGGAGAGAGTTCCAAAGTTTGGCTATTGTGCAGGATAGTAGTAGTTGGCCTCAGGGATGAGAGGGTTTGTGTACTTGAAGCAGATTTTGGTTCTCTGATCTTAGGGAGTGGAGGGAGTGTAGGGTGTTAGTGCTGCGGTTTGAAGATGAGCTTGTGAGTAGTGGTGAGTTGCAAATATCTAAGGTAGTTGGGGAGTTCTAGCCGATCTTAGGGAGTGGAGGGAGTGTAGGGTGTTAGTGCTGCGGTTTGAAGATGAGCTTGTGAGTAGTGGTGAGTTGCAAATATCTAAGGTAGTTGGGGAGTTCTAGCCATTTGAGGTTGAGTAGTGAGTGGCAGTGATGGGATGAGCTTTTGGAGTTAGTAGAGAATTTGCTAATTTTGTGGTAGCAGGCTTCTAGTTTGGAGAGCAGGCCTAGTTGGAGATTGGTATATAGTGGAGTACCGTACATGATGGATGGGAGGAGGAAGGTAGTTGCAATTGTTTGTTGGGTGTAGGGGCTGAGATAGCGATTGTGTCTGTATAGGAGACCAATCTTCTGATGAGATTTTTTGATAGCAAAGTATATGTGGGAGTCAAACTTTAAGTTTTAATCAATAATGATTCCTAGCAGTTTGGTTTAGGGGACTATTTCTAGTGTAGTTTTATTGTGGCTTGTAATGCAGAACAGATTTCTGTCTAAAGTGGAATTTCTAGTAGGGGTAAAGATCATTAGTTTTGTTTTGGAGGCATTTTGGGTGAGGTGATTGGCTTTCATCCAAAATTCGGTTTTGGAGAAGACAAGCTGGGTTTTTACTAGAAGTTCAGCGGGGGAGGTGGCAGAGGAGGTGATGGTGGAGTCGTCTGCATATTGGATGATGGAGGCTTCAGGGATGGAGAGGTGGAAATTGTTGATGATAAATATGTTAAAGAGCAGAGGACCAAGAACAGAACCTTGAGGGACCCCGGTGGGTGTGGGTATTAAAGGAGATGTAGATTCCTTCCACTGGATGGCTTGTTGGTGGTTGGAAAGGTAGCTGGTGAACCAAGCAAGGGTGGTGGGAGAGAGATGTAAGGATGAGAGCTGGGATAGAAGTAAGGGATGGGGAATGGTGTTGAATGCTTTTGAAAGGTCTAAGAATAGTGATGATCCATATTTGCCCTTATCCCGTGCTAGATTGATAGTGTCTAGAAAGGAAGGGAGAGGTATGCTGCTGTCAGTTCAACAGTGCTGAGTGTTTTCATTAACGTTCAAAGCTGGTACTATGGCTGGGGAGGAAGCCATGTTGGGTGTGGGAGAGAAGTTTGTTTAGGTGGATCTATATTAGAACATTGAATATTTATCAGTTCGAATCACTAAAGGTCAACCTTTAGTGATCGAACTGTTAAAACATTGAATGTTCAGAAAAAAAAATAAAAACAACAAAAAAATAAAAACAACAAAAAATAAATAAACGGTGTAGGCAGGGGTCAAGCCCCCATGCACCCCCCACACCCCCCGCTACTTAAATATACCAACTCCGGGACCTCACTGCATTGAAGTAAACTGAAATCTCCCCTTACAGAGATTTCCGTTTACTTGTTCGATGTTCTGCAGTTTCGCTATTCTTGTGTCGACAATGTCAGATTCGACATTGTCGGCTTTCAAGAATTTAATATAGACCCGTGTTGGTTATGTCTATGTCTATATATATATATATATATATATATATATATATATATATATATATATATATATATGCCCTCTCTTGTCATCCCATTGCACAATCTTCACAGCACCTCACCAGAAGTGGGTGTTAGAGAAGCCAAAGCAAGGAACCTTCAAACCACTCTGGTAGATGTCTAATTTAGTTATTTAATATCTGTTGACCTGGAAAGTCCAACTAGGACAGAGCCTATTTTCAGGGGAGGCCCGGAGAGAAATGTTCTAGTCACATGTCTTTGGAAAGTGGGAGGAAACCCATATGAATGCAGGGAGGACATGCAGACTCTGCACAGAAGGCATCCCAGCTGAAAATCAAAATGGAGAACCTCTTGCTATGAGGCGACAATGTTACCCGCTGCACCACTGCACCACCCAATGGCTCCTCCTAGATGACACTCACCTCAGTAATGGGGAACAAATGGGCTTATTGACTGTGGAGTGGGGCTGATAGTCAGTAAATAGTCAACAGATAGTAGGGCAAAAAGAAAGCTCTCCATGAAACATTTAACCTCAAATGCATCCCACATTTTTATTTTATGAGTACCAAGCTATATGCATTATGTCCTCTAAAAGTATATGCACTTCACTAAAAATCAAAGTAGATCTTGAGTTTAATCCAGCTAATTTACTGATATAATGCCACTTTTTTAGAATATTTTTAAGATTAGGTAAACCCACTTCTCCTTGACTTTTAGGTTTAATTAACTTTTTCTTCACTATTCTTGGTTTCATGAAACCATATACAAATCTGAAAATAGCCTTTGAAACTTAACTAAATACTTACATCTATATAAATATGGAAATATACAATTAATAGAACTTTAGGCAGAAAAGTAAATTTCTACTATTTGAATTTTGCTTAAAAAGGGAGAATTTTACTTCACTCCATATGTTTATCTTGTCCTCCATAGAAATTATCAACACGCATTGAATCAAGTTGTTTTATTTAGAACAAACAGTAAATATTATTTCTAAATATTTGCATTCAGAAACACTCTGAGCAGAGCATATATTACCATTTCTTATCTGATTACTACAAGGGAGGTTCTAGTCTTATCGATATTAATATGTATAGATGATATCCTGAAACAGGGTAGTTTTTAATATTCTGAATAGATACCAACTGGGGTTGTTAATCCAAACAAAATGAAGATAGATTTTCTGAATAGCTAATTGGAATATCTACATATAATAAATATTTTGAAATCTTGAGAAAAATGGCTCCATTGGCAGTATAAATAAGGGAGATATTGGGTAGCCTTGCCTAGTGCCTACAATATCTCACAATTAATAGAGTTAGTACTGCCAAGTAATGTGCATGTGTGTAGGTCTATGTATACCATCTTACATAAATTAATAAACTGGTAAGGAAGTCCATATCTAACACTTTCTGTACCAAAGGCTAATTCAGTGTATTAAATGCTTTTTGAAAATCAAATAATAATGCTATATAGCAAGTGTGGGTGCAGTTTGTTTCATAGTTAACCATAGTCTGATGAGGTTTACCCCTATATGAAGTTCCTTTAAAAAGCTCTGTTTATTCAAAAATACGTTTAGCATGATATTCTATGCATGTTTAGCTAAATTTTTGCACAGATTTTAGTTTCTAAAGGATGAGAAAAATGGGTTGATAATTGTTGCAATTTCAGTGATCCTTGCCTGGTTTTGAGAAAAAAAGTACATTTTCAGATCCTGATGAACCTGGCAGGTGTTCCTGTAATTCAGCATGTTTATACATTCTTAAAAGAGGTCATAAAGCTGTTTTTTAAATTTTTGTAAAAATCAGGCATGTCTGTTCAGACCAGGTGTTTTATCTTCCCCTAACACATCTACTGCTTGTACTATGTCAGATTGTATAATATAGCCAAACCTCTCAATCTCTTAGTGCAAAAAATCTGGTCAAAGCCAAACAAAATGGGGGGGGGGGGGGTCAAAGGCCCAAAATAAGGACAGATTTTAAATATTGCTCATATAAACTTAGAAAGTTGCTAAAATTATAGGTTTTGTGTTAGCATGCATTTTCTGAAGGGTATGAAGTCTGAAGCTCAAATGTCTGCCATTATTTAGTGACTTCAATACCCAGTGATTTGCCAGAAAAACACAACTTTTATGAGAAACAGACTAAAAGTATGAGGTTAAAATCTGGACATTCTGTGGAAATCTTGACAGTTCAGCTGTATGAATATAGCTATTAAAGAAATAGTTTATCATTTACTGTTAATTTCTTTAATTTTAATAAATTTATAAAGGTATGGAAATCCTTTGAATCTGTTTCTCATAAATCTGCACATGCTATGCAATATTCCTGCATTAAAATCTTAATTTTGTCAAATGGGTCATAATTACTTTTTCTGCAGAACCCACCAGAGCAGTACTAGGTATATCCTGTCTGCATTATTTAAGGTTCCTGGAAATAAATTTGGGAGATGTAATTTGTTTTGCTCAATAGAAAGATTTGAGTCTCTCCCAGTGTGTGTGTGTGTGTGTGTGTGTGTGTGTGTGTGTGTGTGTGTATGTGTGTGTGTGTATGCATATTGAATAGCTTTAGCATTCTGCTTTGCCATAATAGTGTTTGACTGAAACACTTTTCTTGTTTATATTGTCTTTCTGGATAAAATATTTATTCCTCAGACTTATTAGTTAGATAATATGTAAATGCAGCTTTTATCTTTCTGTATTCAGTTGTCCAATACTTATTCTGAGCTTTTAAATAGTATTACAGATTTATAGTAATATAATCATAACACGTTAACACTTCCATCATGTATAAGTGTTTCCCCTCAGAAAAAACATACAGAGGTCTCAAAATGTTGGTATCACTCATTGAGTTCTAGATGGCCTAGCATACCCTCATCCAGCCCTACTGATAGCAATATGTCAAATATACTGGGACTGAGGGCATGTGCATACATGTAAATTTAAGTCTGAGTCCTTCTGGTAAAATAACTATTTCTGCCCTCTTACATATTATATAAATAGGGGGACTCAGTTCAGGCCATACCCAGACTTGTTGCATTCCACTACATGCAGAAGTTATGATAAACATCCACCAGGAAGATGTGAAAAAGTTTCTTGCTAAGGGATCCACCACCATAGAAAGTCTTGACTTTAACAAGTTATGTGGCAATAGCCTGCTCTCATACAGCAGATAATGGCAGAGGGTAATTGGTTAGCCTGCTTGTGGGATGAAGATGTTTTTGATTCAGTATTACTTCTATTTGTTCCAGTTCTACTGCTGTCATTTCTGAAACCAAAAACTGCATATGTTCATCATACTGATCATTGTTGCAGTAGCCTTAGCTATATGGGTTATATCCTGCCAAGGGTATAACAGCCAGCCAGCTTCCAAGACTTCAGGGCACCTTCCACATTCCCATTTACCTCTCAACTGTCCCTGATTTTGACTCAAATTTTAGCTCTGTCCCTCTTAATCCCTCCTAAAACTAGTGACTTTTGGAGGAAAGGTGATGAATTACACTTGATGAATAATGACAATAATTAAGAGTTATTGACTTCTTTTACTTCAGAAAATGTGTATTAATTCATATGCTCTGTTTCTGTCAATGTTTCAAGTTAATAGCACTAATATTTTAAAAGTGTCCCTTATTGTCCCTGATTTTTTCTTGACTTGTCCCTGATTCTGTTGAAATTTGTCCCCGATTGGTTGAGAGGTCTTTCGCAAACAGTCAGGCAGCTCGAGCTGAGTTGACTAAAAGACAAGATTGGGTGCAAAACCCTTCAGAGCTTTATTGCTGCCTTACAGTACACTCATCTGAGACTTTTGAGGATCGACAGTCAGCTTATGCTGTTCTCTTGCAAGACAGATAAGTTCGCTTTGGGGAAAAAACTTCCATTTTATTATTTGTGCTGCTATTTTATCACTTTCCTCCTCAGCAAAGTTATTTTAAAGCTAGGCGTGTTGAGTTTTAATGGACTGTCATGAGCCCGTAACATACTTTTAAGCGGATTGCTCATTTTTCCTGTCAGTTTAAAAGTGGTGTAAAGTAACTAAAACTTTTTTTCTATGGAGAAAATCTACATATTTTACTTTTGTTGGGCTGGCATAGTGTTTTAAAGTGATTTCTGCTGTGTTTTTCTAGCAAACAGATAACTTTTGTAGACTCTATTTACCAGCATTTACTGCTTGTCTTCCCCAGGAAAGAGGCACCATTTTCAGCTTGACCATGGAACAGACTACTTATCCCATGGTAAGTCTTTTTTCCAGCCACAAAACAAAAAATTAAGCAAACAGCCTTTGTTAACACAGCAGCCTAGCAATTTACCTAAGCCACAAGTGGGTGACTCTCTTGTGGCCATTTGTTGTACCTCAGATTACTCATTTTCTACCCTGGATGCCTCTGGTCTAGAAAACCAAGCATGTATCTGCTCCTCAAATTTCTTTGGATAGGAGTAATTTACTGAGTCTGGTTCAGGGTTTAATTCAGGCTACTGATCCTTACTGTAAAGAAGTTTCTGGTAAAAGAAAGAGGGATACCTTTTTTCCTTACGAGATTCAAGATTCTGAATCTGAACAGGAAGAAGCAGGGACATATACGGGGTTTCCCTCTGATTCAGACTCAGAGGAGAGCTCATTTTATGTTCCTCTCTTTCTCTGATGCTCTTGCTAGCATGCCATGTGCCAGTGTTTTCAGTGGCAGAACGCTGCTGTTTCTCAGTCCCTCAGAAAATGCTATGAGTTTTTACAGAATAATTTTCCTGTTCTGCCTGCATTAAAGGATGTGTGCATTATTGACTGCCATTTTCCTGACAGTCAACCAGCTGCCTCTAAAAAGGTAGATATAATGTAAAAGGTTCCGGAGTCTTTTAAATTTGTATACAATATTCACAAAAATTGCATAGCTCTTCTTCCTCCTGTAACTCCAATAATATTTTATACCTATTCTCTGAGCAGAAAACAGATGTAAACCAGAAAGCTTGACTCAGGTCTGGTATACCAGCTGTGTTCCAAAGGATGACAGGACTAACAAGAAACAGAGTACAAAGGATTAATCCAGACAAATTCCCTTTAGCTAGCAGGTATAGGAGACTTTTCTCTGATACTCTCCCTCCAGGAGAAATAAAGACACCCTGTTGAAGTTTCAAGTAGCTTATTCAGTTAAGCAGGTAGATGGATGAGTGTTTTTGTTCTAATACATTGCATTCAACTGGTCAGTTATTTAAAGGCAGTTATAGACAGTGTCAGGAGGATCCAGAGTAGCTGACTGGAGGAAAGTCTGGGAGATGGAAAAACATGAAGCCAATCCCAAATCTTAGAGATTAGTCCCTTATTTGAATATTTCCGGAAGACCTGTGAGGGTTTACCAGGTCAGCAGCTTGTGGAACCTCATTCTTAGTTAAAAGGTTTTTATTTTTAACAAACAAAATATAACACCACACCATGCGCTACCACTATAGGACTATATTTAAGAAAACACTTTTGCCTGAGCTTCAGAAGGTCCATCTAATAGAGTGGTTTACACTTTGATCATAGAAATCAATGTGCAATCAATATGTATAGTAGTTACAGTTTGAGAAAATGTGTGTCATGTCAGTAGTAGATGTTGTACTGTAGATTGTCTATATGTGGAAATGCCTCCACCTTGAGATGTAGTAAAGAAAACGTGTTCAGTGATGCACAAGTTGTATTGTCTGAATTAAAATAAAGTTCACTTTGACTTTGAAAATGCCTTCTTTTATTAGGGCATCACCAGACTTTATTAGCCTGTTTTTTATCACATGTAATATGAGAGAATGTCTCTGCCTTTGCGGGGTTCATATTCCTTGAAGCAAATTATGAAAGCTTTCTTACTGAACTTTTTCCAGTCTGACTTGTACTTATCAATGCTTGTATCACATGTAATATGAGAGGCTGTGCCCACGTTTACAGGGCTCATATCTGATGAAATACATTATGAAAGACTAATCTCTTGCTTGTCAAAAACAGTTTACAGTGCCTGCGTATAAGAAACTCCAGTACATGGTTATTGTGTACAGTCCCTTCTTCCTGATAAAGGCAGACCTTTTTGTAGTCACTTAGGGCTACACTGGGTGACTCCCATTTTGTGAACAAATTATGCATCCAGAGAAATAGTTTACAGTTGAAACAAGTCGCAGTGCTACTTTTTACAGAGCTCATGGATGAGCAAGAAATTGGGTCTGACTTTTATACCTTTTAAGAGAAGGGCTGCCAGGAGCTGGAAAAGGTTTTGTAGGAGAACTTTCATAGTTGCTTCAAGGAATATGAACCCCACAAAGGGGGAGACAGCCTCTCATATTACATATGATACAAAACAGACTAATAACGCCTGGTGATAGCCTTACGAAAGCAGGCATTTTCAATGATCAAAGTGTAAACCACTCTACTAGATGGACCAGATGAAGCTCAGGCAAAAGTGTTTTCTTAAATATAGTTCTATAGTGGTAGTTTATGAAGTGTTGCCATGTTTTGTTTGTTTAAAATAAAAATAAAAATATTTTAACTAAGAATGGGGTTTCACAGGCTACTGAGTTGGGAAAACCTCATGGGTCTTTCAGGAGTATTCATATAAGGGACTAACCTCTAAGCTTTGGGACCGGCTCCTTGTTTTTCCATTTCCCAGATGTTCCTCCAATCAGCTCCCTTGGACCAGCATTTTCTGTAACTGCCTTTAAATAACTGACTTGTTGAAATCTGCAGGCACAGAGATTCCAGGACTTTGTAAATGCAAACACCCTTAACCAGTTAGTGCATACACCCACTAGAGGTTCCAGCATACTGGACCTCGTATTCACAAATATGGAAGAATTCTGCACAGCTCCCAATGCCACATCCTTCCCGGTAAGGTCTGATTTTAAAGGTATCACCTTCGAAATCAAAATCAACTCAGTAAGCAATTAACCCCGGTAACAATTAGGAACTATTCCAAGACAAACTAACTTTTAGTAAGTGATAGTTTGTCAAAAATTCAGTGCCCCACAAAACTAGAAAACACAGCAGCCTGTGCAGAATTGTTCACAGAAACTCTGGATAACCATGTCAGTGGCTGCATAGAGGTTACTTATGTACCAGAAGTAAGCCCAAAATTAACTCCAAAAACAAGCCACCCAGGTAGTATCACAGAGTAAACAGATTAAACAACAAAAGGAAAAAAGATCATGGCTAACATCAGGAAGTGTAACTCCCATACAGATAAGAACTCTACCATCAGAATAAACAGGCAGCTAAGAGGGCTAATTAAGACCAGTAAATCCAGTTTTGAGGTCAAGATAGCCTCCCAGGCAAAAGTCAACCATAAATCCTTCTTCAGCTGTGTAGAAACCTCTAAGGCAGCACACAGCAGTGTGCTGAACTGGTGGTTAATGGTGCCACGTTCACTGAACTGGTCAATATAGAGAATTTGCTGGCTGACAAATTCAGTTTCAACTTTACCCCCCACTCACTCCCAGCCACCTCCCAAGAAATACCTTTAAATATAACCTGTCCAACTACGAAGAGAGAGCATGTCCTGGCTGTGCTCACTAAGGCTAAGAACACAGCCTCAGTGGGCCCCAATACTATCCCAGGATGCTTCCTGAATAGTATAAAATATGATCTGTCAAGGCCATTGGAGGTACTATTGAACTATAGTCTTACAAGAGGCTTTGTGCCAGAAGAATGGACAGCTGAAACAGTCATCCCTCTTCATAAGGGCGGACCATCAACAGATCCAGGAAACTATAAACCCATTAGTCTAACTAGCCTTAAATGCAAAGCCATAGAAAGAATTATCATGGAAATGGTCAGCAAAGTCATAGGAGATATTCAGACAAGGGATCCATCTGAATTTGGCTTTGTCAAAGGAAGATCATGCCTACTGAACCTTGTGGACTTCTTTGAAAAGGTCACCAAAGCAATGGATGAGGGTAAAACAGTGAGTGCTGCCTACCTTGACCTGGCTAAGGCATTTTATACAATACCCCACTCTGGGATTGTCAACAAATTAGAATTATTCACAATTCCATATATAACATGTTGGATAGTCATCTGGCTCACATATAGGACCTAAGAAGTTAGGATTTATGAGACCACCTCCTCAAAGAGGCCAGCCACCAGCGTAGTCTCTCAAGGCTCTGTGCTGGGCCCGCTCCTATTTTGCATCTACTTCTCAGAAGTCAAGGCTAATGTCAAAGACCTCTGTCTGACCACATTCGCAGATGATTGTAAAGTGGAAGCAATTATAGAATCTCCCTAAGACACTAACATCTTACAAGAGTACCTAACACAGACAAATGACTGGTACCAAAGCCGTGACTTAAAACTCACTGCAAAGAAATGCATTATACTACCTTTTGGGAAGTCAGCCACCCCATGAAACTGTGTCATCAATAAAGCATTCCTAAGAGTTGACCCACTAGTCAGGAATGTGGGAACAAATGTAGACAGTAATCTGGCCTTCGACCAACATGTATCCAAGTTAGTAAGGAAATCTTTCAATGTTGCTCAACTTATAAGTAAGTGCATGGCATCTAGGTCCAGGGAAGTCATTGTACCACTATACTAAGCCCTCATCAAATCCATAGAGTATAATTCCCCCTTCAGTATTTACCTGATCAGACACATGCAGTAACTGGAATGTCTGCAAAGGTTTCTTACAAAAAGAATGTAGGGCATAAACAGAATGTTCTATGGAGGTCACCTGAAAGCTCTATCTCTATACTCGGTTTCCTACAGACTCCTGAGTGGTGATCCATACCTAGCATACAAGGCATCCCTGGACCCTCCTCTGATGAACCTTTTGCACATCTGCAAACAAACAACATTGGAACTACTAGATCTAAAGACTTAAATTTTGCTTGCAACATAAATAGTACATGTTGCAGAGACAGATATGTATCTCAAAGAATTTCCTTTCTCTGGAACACCATCCATGTGAAACAAAGTCCCTCTCTAACCCTATTTAAGCATAACTTGGACCATTGCATGGGAAATTGAACATTGACCCCTTGTCTGGCATCCACATCTCTGATGGACAGATGCAGTCAGTAAATCATATTATAACCAACAATCACACCTATGCAAACATCTAAAACATATAACTTGTGGGACACATTTGGATTGCATGGCTAGCTCTTAAAGGCCCTAGTAGTCATTAGCCTAGTATACACCTATAAACCTATGAATATAATGTATTAGAACAAGAATATTTGTCCATCTACTTACTTAACTGAATAAACTTCAACAAAGCATCTTTATTCCTCCCACAGGGAAGGTATCAGAGAAAGGGAGAGAGAGTCTCCTTGCTCTGGTAGCTGAAGGGACTTTTTCTGGATTAATCTTGTGTATTTCATATTCTCTGAGCAAAAGGATACATATTTTCCACTAGCTATATTCAGTGTCACCAGAGAGTCTGTCTCATTAGATTTTCTTGTTTCTTAGGAGTTGATACTCCATTGATCCTGTGGCCTCCATAAGTACTGTGAAGTAAAGCACCTTCTTATTGTGTGAATGTGCCCTTAAGCATAATTCTGTTTCCCCTGGCATAATATATGTAGCTGCAGCAGCCCCTTGAGAACCATACAACACTGACTTAGCTGAACACCAAACTCTATTTCTTTTAATCTTTTCGGATGGGGGGATTTCCCTTTCTGATACCAACCATTGCTATAATACAGCAAAACTTGCACTGTTGGACAGCTATTTTAAGAGTGTTACCCAACTCCAAGACACTTTAGGATAGCATTCTAGTCTATGAAGTTCAGAGATCAGAATATAAAGTGACATGATGTATTCTGTAGAAATACTTGAGCTGTAATTTGTTGTGCTCTTTCTATAATTGATACTTCTGCTACATTTAGAAGGAACTTAATTTCTCTAGCAATAAAATTAACTAGCACAACTCCTCTTGTTTTCTCTGTCAGGCTATTAATTCAGACACTATTTTGATGTGCCTGTTTTTTTTTTCTCATCAAAAAAGTGCACATGCAACTATTTTAGTGATCTGGTGTGTTATCATCATCTCCTTGTGCTCCAATATCACCTCATGGTGAAGAGCAGTCATATTTGTTACCTGTTGTAATTGTTGTTCATGTCACCATATACAGTAGCTTTGATTACTTCCATATCTGCCAATGCCATAAACATTTCCATACATTGTTTACAGAGTCCATAGCAGCTCATATTGCTTTTAAATCTCCTGTCTGTAAAGAGTCTATCTCCAGGTTAAACAGTCAAGAAAATGGCCCAGATGGAAAGATGTTTGAGAAATTCCTCTAAAACTGTCTTGTCAGAGCCTTACAGGCAGCAGTCTGTGCTAGCTTAAAAAACAATAACATTTAGCAGGTTAACTTTCATATAACAGCACACAGAGAGAGATATTTGAGAATGTGTCCATTACATCTATGACCTCATGTCCCCCCAAACACACACACACACACACACACACACACACACACACACACACACACACACACACACACACACACACACACACACACACACTACCACTTACTTTTCTTTTGAGATAGTGTGATATTTTTGCGGGGAGGGGGGTAGTCAAGGTAGTATCTGATTGCATCAACCTGTTCTAATTCTGACAAATTTTATTACGAGCTCTTCCTTTCTCAAAATGGTGATACATAACTCTTCTCATTTGAAAAGGCTAGTTCTTCCCTGTGGGAATAATGCTTAATGCTAACAGTCCAGCATGAAAAACAAAGAAAAAAAAATTCCATCTGACTGGCTAGCTTCCTACAGCATTGGAGTATATTCTTTAGCAGTTGTCGGACCTGTTCTTCTTGAGGACACCTGCTAGACTGGCATGTGGAAATCAGAGCACACTGTTCTCATACAGTACGTGTTGGACATCCAGTCTCTGGATAATGCTTCATTTCAAACTTCAGACACATAGGAAGCTCTAGTAATAACAGCTTATATGCACAGAATGAGAAAATTGATTTCATAATGTGTAACCTTTCAGCTCTAGTAATACACATTGCACATTGTTACCACACTTAACTGTACTCACCTTCCTTCTCTCAATAATTGTAATAGGGATACAGGTATTGCAGGTAAGCAAGAGTTTACGCTTACATCCTTTTACACAAGACAATTATATCAGCATGAAGGGAGGATGGTTGTATGATTTGATGAATGATGTCACCATCTCTTAAAGGAAGAGATACAGATTAGCAAACTGATTTACTAAGATTCTAGTACGCAGATCAAGAAGATGGTTATTATGCAAACAGATAGAAAACTATTTCTATTAAGGAATAGTGATGCAGATGAGAAATTTTCCAGTATCGCATTTGTTTAGAAAGACAAATTTGCAAATATAGGAACAATATTTCAGTAATGCTTATAATTATTTACTTATATGCTGACTAACCACAGGCTAATTGTTTAGTCATTTCAAAAATAGTCATCACAGAAGTCTGACTAAAAGAAGTCAATGTGTTTACTTAGTCTTGTTACTGAAATATATTGTAAAAAAGAACAGAGCAGTAATTATAAAAATGTGTTCTTTTAACTAACAGCTACATGGTTCTCGACCACGTGTCAAGTATGAAGAAGAAACGCAAAATCAAAATGAAGACTTATCATATACAGATTACAGAAGTAGTGGTTCAATCATTGGAGAACTCAACTGCTTAACAAAACAAAAAATGCAAATTACTGTTTTCTGTGAAATTAATGCTGAGGTAAAATTATATTTTTAAGGAATATCACTAAAATAGAACAAGTATTTAAATTTCAAAATGTATGATTAAAACTCAGATGGTATGATGGAATTACTAAATTGTATGACTCAGATAAAAAAGTGTAAAGAACTGGCAACATGCTGAATGTGACCCAGATGACCAGAGTTAGATTAGTGGCTCCAGCACTGTAGGATTTGAATTGGGGTGTGGTTTTGCACAGCCTATGTCAGCACACCCATGCTGGGAGTTGAATAAGGGAAGAACATGTGCTTGGACAAACCTGCACGGCTGATCTCTGTTGGAGACTGGAAACTGTAGACACATGGGATGTGTTGTCTACAACGGGGGGGTAGGGCTTTGGTTGAATCGCACATGCTGGCAACATACCTCAAGCTCATTGCACACAGATCCTCTGTACAGTATGCTTGTACACAGAAGGTAGAATTAAGTCTTAAAGGGACAACACTCCCTCTGCAGTTGCAGTATGCTGTCCCAGGATACCTTGATCTCTTCATTGGCTGTGAACATGGATGGAGTTAATTCATGGAAGGAAGGTGGGTGCTATAAATAAAGTGAACAAGCAGAGGCACTAGAAGTAGCTGATGATCACTGCAGGGGGGAACCAAAAATAGTTCTCCCATCAAAAAAAAACCCTGAAAATATTAAAAATTGCTAGAACAATAAGATTTTTGTTAAAGTCTAACCCAGACACACAATGCTGGTGGCTAGGTTCATAGCCAGTATCTGCAGAACTGTACACTAACTTCCAGAAATTAAGACAAAAATACTCAGCCTGGCATTCTGGAAAAAAAATTAATAAATTAGCAATGTTCAAATGACAAATTCACCACCATAACAGGTACAAGCAATCAAAATCTGAGGTAATGCTACTCAATGTTAGAAGTCTAAACCTGAAAATAAATTCACTCGAGGCACTCCTTAAAATGGAGAACATCGACATCTGTACAGTGACAGAGACCTGGTTCAAGGCTCCAGAGAGCGCCCCTGCATTACCAAGCTATAATTCATACCACACCTTTCAGCCACCTAACCTGGACTGAAACACTAAAGGTGGAGGCGTGTCCATATTCATTAAGGATATCCATACCTTCAGGCTAGTTGCTCAGCATAATGCAGCCGAGATTATCCAAGTGCAACTAACTCTGGGCAAGACCGCAATCCAAATTGTAGCTTGCTACAGATCCCCCACCATGCCCCAGGATTCCCACTCCTCATTTCTAGATACACTGGAAAATATTAGGATACAACCCAACACCGTAATAATGGGCAATTTCAACTACCCCTCCATTAACTGGGAAAACTACTCATGTACCAATTCTTTTGCTCATCATTTTCTGGAATTCATAAATTCCAACGCCTTGGATCAATTTATCCACACCCCCACCAGGGGAAGCAATATCCTAGACCTGGTCATTACCAACATGGGTGACCAGTGTTCCACACCAGAGGTCATTTCCTCGTTGGTCAGATCCAACCACAAGCTAATCAGCCTAGACATCCACATCCTGCCTCCACCCTCCATTAGGGAAACCAATGTAAAAAAATTCTCCAAAGCCAACTTCATGCTTCTTAAGACAGAAGTGGCAAATTTCACAATACCCATGCAGACAGAAAATAGAGGTACGACTGCTGAATCCTACAGAAATGCACTTTATAAGTACTTACACGAGTGCATGGGTCATGCTATACCTAACAAAACCAAGATGTTATCCTCCAAAAAAAAAGAACCCAATCTTGTGGTCCCCTGCCATAAACAAACTCTACAACAGAAGAAGGAAACTGTTGCAAAAAAAGAGTAAAATCCCACGACTGGAAGAACTCTCTGGTCAGTCTCAGTAAGAAGCTGAGATCCCTCATAAAATCCTCCAAATCTAGTTATGAAAACAAAATCGCCACTGATTCTAAAGACAACCACAAAGCATTCTATAGCTGTCAAGAATCTCAATGGCAACACTCAGATCTGCTCTGAGTTACAACACAATGGCACTAAATATACAGAACCAACTGATATTACCAACATCCTGGCAGATAGGTTCAGTGCTGACTTTACCCATCTCCCTAAAGGGCCCATTTCTATACCAGAAGAATGCAAAGTTCTTGTAATCATGGCTGTACAGGTAAAAAACACACTCTCAAAAGCCAAGAACACAGCATCCATGGGACCTGACAACATCTCAGGCTGCGTTCTACATGAACTACAGAATGAACTGGAACCCCACCTAAGCACCATGTTCAGTCATAGCCTCAACTTAGGCTTTGTGCTCACTGAATGCAGCACAGCGACGGTCATCCCACTCCATAAAGGGGGAGTCACCACAGACCCCGGGAACTACCACCCCATTAGCCTAATGAGGCTGGTCTCCAAGGCCATGGAATGTATCATCATGGAACTTATAAACAAAGACATTGGTAATCTCCAAACTCTGGACACCACCCAGTTCGGGTTTGTAAAAGGTAGATCATGTCTCCTAAACCTGATTGACTTCTTTGAAGCAGTAACAAAAGCCGTAGATGAGGGTAAGGTGGTTCACACAACTATCTAGATCTCGTCAAGGCTTTTGACACTATCCCCCAGTCTGGAATTATAGATAAACTCACTAAACTAGGTATAAATCCCTATGTCACAAGATGGGTTGCCAACTGGCTCACTGACAGAACCCACACTGTGAAAGTAGCAGACTCCAAATCCGACTTCAGACCAGTGACAAATGGAGTACCACAGGGCTCAGTCCTGGGTCCTCTCCTGTTTGGTATCTACTTTTCTGAAGTACAGGCTAATACAGAAGGTCTTTGGCTAATGAAGTTCACAGATGACTGCAAATTAGGAGCCATAATTGAAACTCCTAATGATGTGGACATCCTACAAAAGGGCATCACTGAGACAGATGCCTGGTGTCAAAGCCATGGCCTCAAGCACAATGCCAAAAAGTGCATTGTCATCCCCTTTGGTAAAAACCCTGTACCCATGAGCTACCACATAGGTGGTAGTCTACTTAACACCGAAAGTGTGATAAGAGACCTTGGGACACGGGTGGACAGTAGTCTCTCCTTTGATAATCACATTGCCACAGTAGTCAGGAAATCCTTCTACGTGGCACACTTCATCACAAAAGGTTTCTCATCCAGGAAAAAAGAGGTCATTGTTCCCCTCTTCTCATCACTCATTAGACCCATTATAGAGTACAACGTCCCTTTTTGTATGTACCTCACAAGACATCTACAACAACTGGAAAGGCCGCAGAAATACCTCACGAAGAGGATTACTGGCCTCAAACAGATGCCCTACGCAGACCATCTCAAAAAACTCCAGCTTTACTCCGTCGCATATCGCCTTCTCAGAGGCGATCTCTGCCTAACATACAAAGCTATGTCAAAACCCACTTAAAGAAATCCCAATCCCTCTGAGCTACACGCTCTAGGGACCTAAACCTTGTCTCCACAATAAACAGAACATGTTGGAGGGATAGATTTCTGTCCCAGAGACTTCCCATACTCTGGAACAAACTACCTATCTATATCAAACAAAGCTTCTCATTAGCACTCTTCAAGAAAAATCTTGATGATTGGATGGGAAATAGGAAATTCACCCCAGGGATCACCTCTGTGGCTCTGCTCGACAAGGGCACAGAAAAATTATTTTCTTGGGTGGCGAAAGCCAGGGTACCTTTTTGGCTAGGCTTGTATAGGCCATAGGGCCGATAGCCTAATACCTGCCTATGAATAAAATAAAACTATGGTAAATATGCCAGGACGTCTTTTTTTTTCCAATTTAAATGCTGGCATGCTTCATCCTTTAAAATAAATAAGTTATTTCAGTAAAGTGTATATTGTAGTATGCATGGCATATAACTGTTTATGCCTTTTTGGTAGTTCTTAATAGATTTGGTACATATTTTCAGATTGTTATTTTTATTATCCTAAATCAAAGACAAACATTTTATAAATTTGCTTTTCCTTCTGAGAAGATACAATCATTAGTGGGTAGGTCAGTTAAGAGTATGTTATAATAAATGGGATTCTGTATTATTCCTTCTTTCTGCCTTGTCTTATGGGCTACCCACCCTTGTGGCAGATCTGAGCTGGCAATTTTCCACCTTGCCACCATCTACAACAGATGCAATGCTTCAGTGCTCATCAGAATTTTTCTGCAGATAATCGATGTTTCCACGCTGATATTTTTCTAGTTTAATCTAATTATTCATTTGTCATCAGCAATACCTATATACATAACAATCTAAGTTATAAAAGAAATTCAGCCTTATTGCCTCTCCTGTACAGCTGAGGCCTACCTCAGCCAAATAGTTACTCACTTATTTTGACTAAAAAGCTATACAGTTTGTTATTTATTAGGTGTTTTCTTACAGTAAATCCATTCTTTTGTTCCACTGTGATACAGTTGTTAATTCTTTAGAAATAGATAAAGCTTTGAGGTTCTGTAATCCTCCAAGTGTAGACACAAAACTCTGCCCCAGGACACATGGGACCTCTGCATGTGCCTGAGGTTGAAACACTTACAATCCCCTTGTTAAATGTGTAAGTATTTTAGCACAAGGCTTAGACAGAGCATCTATATCACGTTATCAAAATCTTACTACATTGATTCACTAAAGGTCGACCTCTAGTGATTGATGTAGTAAAACATTGAATAACGTTTAAAAAATAAATAAATAAATCAATAAAAACTAACTAGCATGGGCACACCCCCCTACTTAAATATTCCAATTCTGAGACCGCACTACATTGAGGCAAACGGAAATCTCCCCCTATGGAGATTTCCATTTACCTGCATGAAGTTCTGCACTTTCGATGTTGTGGTGCCGACAATATCAGCTTCGATATTGTCAGTTTTCGACATCGTGAAGTAGACCCTAGATAGACATGGTTGTCATCCCATCCCCCTCTGTTTTGTAGGCAGATTAGGCTGCACACCACCTCATGTTTCTACTGCACCTTCCAAATCATACTTCTTAGTGCCAATGGTTCTGGAACTAAAATCCCTCCTGGAACATCCCTTGTTCGTGCTTACTAGATTCCATCAATCAGTGCTGAAAGTCTCTCTGATACACTTAACTCCAATATCTTCATAATCAACTGCGTCTCAGTACAGAACAATCAAGGCCAAGGCCTCTGTGCCATGTATGAGGCTGACATTTTTGGCCCTGGTTTTTGTGTCTGGGATCTCAACACACAATACGTGTTATCTGACCTTGGTGTCAGCGCCAACTGGTCCATTGGTTAGAGTGGCAGGTCTATTTTGGCTTTTTCTGCCTCTTCTTCCTTGGGATTGGCAACTGTTCCTGCTGGGTTATCATCAGTATCATTTAGGTAAGTGTCAGAATTTAAGATTCAAGAGGATCACTGCCCATCCATCAATACAGGAGGTGTATGTTCCTTCTGTTTTTGGCTGCACCTTCAGACACCAGTCAATCTGAGTACTTGACACCCATCTTCAGCCCAAAGGACTGATCATGTCTGAATCCTCTGAATTATTCCTTCATCAAGGGTCCACTGACATTTCTGGATCCTCATAAGAGTTACTTCCCAAGGTTCACAAAAAATGTCAGTGTAAAAGGAGACACATCAGTTTCCCAATGAAAACATTTACCCTGGCCACAGACCTCACTGAAGGGAAAGGTTTAACCTGATTCACTTGAGAGGACTCCAACTTTGGGTAGATCCTGGAATTAATGCATCAAATGAGAATTTTTCCCACTAGTCCATATTCCCTGGATGAGAAGGTGTTGTTTGAAGCTTTTAGAATTACCCCCTCTACTTCCAATGTGGTCCCTCCCACTGACTGTCTTATAGACCTGGTAGCATCAAGGTCATGGGGAACCTAATGTAGTGGAACTCATCCAACAGAAGCTAAATAAAATTTTAAGACCACTCAAGGATAGGCCATACTGGAGCAAGGACTCCCTGTTTGATTCAATTGTTGTTGCAGCTGACACCAAAATTTTATTAGATGAAGAAAGTTGCACAGTCTGTCCTCTTAACAGGGAGTCTAGGACAACTGACCATTTTGGTGAACATACACCTTGGGAACCTTTCCTCTCTGGGCATTGAACTACATAACACAAATGACAAGATTACAGACAGACCTAGCAGAACAGACTTTAAAATTCCTCAGAATACCCCCCCTCCCCCAAAAAAAAAAAACATAACAGACACTAGGAAACAACTTGAATCTCAAATGTCTACCATGGTCTATCATAAACCTCTCTATGAGTCTGTTTCATAACATAAAAGATGAAGCAGCTAAAGCAGCAGGCACTGACTGTTATTCACTACCATGTCTGGTCGTACTGGTGTGACTGTGGACAACTTCAAAGCATCCTTTATTAATGCCCAGTTTGAAGGATCATCTTTATTAAGTTCCAAAGTTAAAGAAACTTCACTGATGAGAGAATAAGAAGGCAAGTATTGTCTGCCGTTGCAGTATGCTTTTTCAAGTTCAGAAAGTCCCAGTGTTTCTCTTTTGATTCCATGACAGAGAGGGCACCACAAGGTAGATCTGAAAAATCAGAGGTTTAGGTGTCATTTCTCAGGCAAGCCTCCAGTGCCACTGAATGGTTGCCCAACTGCTTCTCTTTTGGGGCAACTGTCTCTTCATGTTCATGCTTGGTCAGCCATCACAGAAGATAAATGGGTGAAGATCATATGATCCAGAGGCTATGCCACACCTTTCACATTTATTCCCTAACAAACTTCATCGCTCCTTCCAAGGTGGTTGCTCAGGAGATTATTCAGCTCTTTTAATAAAGAGCATACACAACCAGAAAGGGTTCAGCATCTACTCAAGATTCTTTTTAGTTTCAAAGAAATACAGAATTCTAGGCCCATTCAAGATCTTAGTGGCCTAAACCTTTATATCAAAAAGATGATATTGCAGATGGTCACAATGCAGTCCATCCTTCCACACCTCCAGGAATGGGGTTGAACGTGTTTGGTCGATCTTCAGGATGCTTCTCTCCAAATCAAAATTGTGAAGCCATCTAGAAGATACTTTCGTTTCTGGCTGGGAGCCATTCACTACCAGTTCTGATCCCTGCTTTTGGTCTCACCACAGTCTAAAATCTTTTTCAGCACCTATATACTCAGTCTTGCAATTCTTAGTCACCTTGTTTCACTGTGGTTCAAGTTATTGCACTACTCCATTTTTACTACCTTAGCCTCTAAAAAGGTTTGTAAAGATTTTTAAGAGGCTTTAGAGCACCAATCAAGGACCCTACTCCCCCTGTTGGACCTAAGTTTTCTGCTTTGAGCGCTTGTCTTGGAAAACCTTACTCCTAGTAGCTGTTACCTCAGTAAGGCAAATATTAGAACTTCATGCCCTATATAGCAGACCACCATATCTAGTCTTCCATAAAGACAGAGTTTTGCTAAGATGAAACCCTTCCTTTTTTCCTAAAGTTGCTTCTGACTCAGCCTTGAACCAAACAATTCAGCTTCTGGTTTTCTTCCTTAATCATACTAATAAATGTGGATGTTCGCACACAGCTTTGTTTTTACCTTCACAGGACCAAATCCTTCTATAAACACAACCAACATTTTGTATCCTTTTCAACAGTAGGACTAGGTAACAAAATCTCCAAAGTAACTCTCTCCAGATAGCTGCCCAAATGCCACTCATTCATATATTCTGTTAATAATAAATTCAGTTGGCTCCACACCAAAGATACAGTCCTCATGATCAATGTCCACTTCCATGGCATTTTCAAGAAGTCTTTTATAGTTGATATTTGTGCTACAACAACATGGTCTACAATGCATACTTTTGTCAAACACTACAGACCTGATGCAATATTAAGATCCAGGACTTCCTTTAAAATTGCCACCAATCCAGGGCTTCCTTTAGATTTGCCATCCTCAGGGATATGCTGTCATGATGCCACCCAGGAAGAAAGTAGCTGGAGATTTTGTCCCAGCCACTGAAGTGAACAGAGGGAACAATATAAGATATAAAAGTTATGTATTCACCTTAATGATGGATCTTTATTGTCTCTTCTTTATCTGCTTTGACAACCCTCCCACCACCCTCCTTCCAAACTGTCGCTCTTCTTATCGGATTGACCTGGCAGACGTAAATACAAAGCCTTTATCCAGGCCTCCTCAGTACTCTGGAATCTGAAGGGGGAAAACTCAATTTGTGGAACAGTATGCGGGTCCTATATTGTGGGAGAGAGAAGGAGCTTAAGTTCTGGAGAAGCTTAAATGAAAAATTTGCCAGCTTGGATCTGCCATAAGGGTGGATAACCCATCAGTTGAGGTGGATAGAGAGTGAAAATAAGGATGCATTTATATGGAAAGTGCAGAATGTTTGTTTTCCTCACAATATGGCTTTTTTTTCCAACCAAAATTTTTTGTCAGCAGTGCCTTTGTCTCTGGGAAGACCAAAACTGATTTTGTGCTAGAGCTCTATGGAGCCCTAGTTAGTGTATGAGGAATTCATATATATGTAGCAGGCATTGTTAGGAATGTTTGTCCCAACTTTTTACTACTCCCAGTGTTTTACATTCCACAGCAGAATGACTGTTGTTCATGGGTAGTGTCTTATGCTCTCTGCCCATTTGTTTTTATTCAGAAATCTGCAAGCCAACAGTGGCCACTCACTCCCATCCTGCTCTGCCATCTCTATGAGGCACCTAAGCCACTAATCTGGTTGCATTCCCCTGCTGTGTTTTTTTTTAAGTTGAATGAGAAAAACTCTGAACTGGATATCACTATCACAAATGGGTTAACAGGTCACGGATGACCCTGCAAGTTAAACCCTAAAAGGATAAAGTATTGTATATTTCTAGTAACTTGATAAACAGAGCATACTTGGTGTATTAGTTAGCCAAACATAAACATATTAAGTATAGGAACCACTTGCTGGAAGCTTCTTACTTTAAATAATGTCAAAAGTGGCAGCATAAGTTTAACCTCAGTCATTTGGATTATTTGGTCTGAAGGAATGTGAGGGGAAATATTTGAAGAAATTAAGGGGATGCATGTTGTAGATCCAACAGAACTGCAATATATAAGGTACCCCAAGATATCTAGCAAGAGGGATGTCAGTTAAAAAAGCTCAGCAATAATCTGTGCAGGCAGCTGATTTCTGTCAGAGTGCTATTTAAGAAGCATCAGGAGGAAAACTGGAATAAGCTTTTGGCAAAACAGTTATGTTCCTCACAGTGGAGGAACGTATGTCTTACTCATAAACATGCTACCTTATCCTGTACATTTAGAATCTTCAGGTGGAGTGTTTACCAAAATATTTTTACATGCAGTGCTGGCTCTGCTGAGTGCTGCAGATATGAGGAAGGACTGAGATGGAAGTGATTACATGCTTAATACTATGAGTTTGTTGTCCTTAAGTACGCTGCTTTTAAGAACATCGATTAACAGGAAACTTAATATGAAGATCTGCCTTTAATAGTACTGTCTACTTGGGGACCTGCCATGCACAGAGTCCCTTAGGTTGACAAATATAAAAAGAAAGTGTTATAGCAATAAATGGTTTTCATGGTTGCTGTGGGATGAATCTAAGGAAGATACATATCTGCATTTTCTCACATATGGCTGGGATGTTGTAAAGGACAGAATGAATGTTTACTAATAATCTCTCAAAGAAAAAGCTACAGTCACTGATTACTAAAATATCCCTTACTGCAGTTTTTTATATTCGTTCTGCCTAGTATACTGATGTATAGAGTATTTATGCTTACTTTATTTTCTGAATTGTTTGCCCCATTGGTGTTACTAATGTAAAAGCTGAAATATCAATAAGAAAAAACATAGCAGTTTTAGGATTCAGATACTGAGAGCTGGCAAATATGTATTAAGTTTGCTAGAGGCATTGACACTGCACAGGCTGGATACTGTTGCCTCTAATTTCTGAAAGAAAATGAATCTCAATTTAAAGAAACTAGTCTTGTTGAACCTCTGATCCTGAAACTGAAGGTCTTTTTCATCTGTTCCTCAGTGGATGGGTCCTGGATCCAGCTTTGTATCTGGCTAAAGCCACTTTCAAGCTTTGGATCTGGTGCTCAGGCTCCTATCCATATCCATAATCCCTGTGAATAGAACAAGCTACTTCAGATCTCGTTTGCCTCTTGAAGAAGCTAGGATAGATCTTGCTGCTCAGGAGAGTTTTTGTGGAAAATTTTGAAGTTGTACTTCTGTATAAGTAACTCCATTCTCTTTACTTTTCCTGTTTTAGTTACACCTATATATATATATATATATATATATATATATATATATATATATATATATTTATCATAATTCTCTATCTGTGCCTGTAACCTGTAACATTTGTACAGTAAATTTGTATTTGGAGCTTTTCTCCTTGGATCTCCACTGAAAATGGGTTTCTAGAACCCAGTTCATATATATATATATATATATATATATATATATATATATATATATATGTGTGTGTGTGTGTGTGTGTGTGTGTGTGTGTGTGTGTGTGTGTGTGTGTGCATACATATACATTTTTTCCCTCCCCCTTTCTTCTTATAACTATTTTTTTCTCTGTTATAATAGAATTTCTTACCTGGGATAAAATCTTATCTTTATATAACATTTTTCTAGGTACTTTAATCTTCTTCCTTTTACAGCATTTTCTGTACTAAAAAGTGTGTTGCTTGTCCTCACAAACTTCCTAATTCTGATGTGCGTGAGAAATGTGTCTCCTGTCTGGGGTCTTCTCACTTAGAGGTCGCTTAATCTATTTGTGAAGCCTTTGGGCAGAGAACTAACTGGGCAGATAAACTTATTTTGAAAGGGCTTCTATAGTCAAACCCAGGAGATAAGGCTTCTTCAGATTCAGGCAGGTCAGTGACTGCTGCTTCTTCCCCTTCTACTTCTTTCTCTACCAAAAAGACTGATAAAAAAGAAAGATGTAAGGAGACAGAAAAAGACAAGTCAAAGTCTTCAAAGAAGAGGTCTCCAGACCTGACAACTTCATCAGCTCTGGTCCCACCAGCAAAGATACCTAAACCCTTGGAGCCAGAGTCGTTTTTGCTTCCAGTCATCATTGGATCTGCTACACCACCCAGTTTTTCATCATAATGTGTGACTCCTACCTAGGTTCCCGTCTTTGATTTTACAGGCTAGACCAAGATATCCATCCAGGCATCCTTCCTCCACTTCTTATTAAAGTCAGTTAGGCCCATTTGGAGCCTCACAGAAGTGGACATGGACAGGATGATGAGGTGTTTTCTTTGGACCCTGATTCAGATGAGGGTTCTTGCAGCACCAGCCACAGTTGGATCTGGGAGATATGTCTATCTCCCTAGGTCTATAATAGCTCCTTCTCTGATCTGTCCTCTATGATTGGAGCTCTTAAATCCATCTTTAACCTAAGGTAGGTCTGGATTGGAGCTGAGGTTACATTCCTCCTTGACTCCAATAAGTTCTTGGATGAAATTGCCTCCAGCATGCTCAGAGCCATTGGAGTCTCAAAGACAGACTGTTAGTGCTGATTCCATTAAGTTAGGATCATATTCAAATTCTTTGGATCCCATTCTGCCCTTAGGAACATTGGTTCTAGATAGTTTGGCTCTGGTGTCAGTCTCAGACCTGAGTCAGATGGCTCCAAGTTTGAACCTCCTTCAGGAATTTTGGTACTGGAGGCGGAGCTCCCCTGATCCATATCAAGTTCAGTGTTCAAGGCTTTGAAGAGAGTACTCACCCAGCCCAGAGAGATATCTGTCCTTTCAGAACCAGATTCTACCCATCCCCATAGGACTTCCCATTGTCTGAAGCCTGCTCTTCCTGTCCCATCAGGGCAGCTAATTTCGGAAAGCTTTGAGATTGTTCTGCACAGAAAATCCATCTTTGTTTCCAAGTCGTCTCCTGACCCTCCCACAGCAGAGGTCCACCAGAAACATAAGTGTAAAAGGATGCACTTAGATTCCCCTAAGGAATCTCTGGCCACTGACACTTATTTTGATGAAGGAGAAGATTCCCTTAGATCCCCTGTGAGGACTTCTCATTCGTGGAGATTATGGAACTTCTTAGGCAGAGTTTGGGTTGGTCCTCCCAAGACCCTTCTTTGAAGGAGTCAGTGTTTCTTGAAGCTTTCAGTTCTGTCCCATCTACTTCTTGGGTGGTGCCCTGCCAATAAGATAATTGACCTAATGTCATCATAAGCATGAGGTTTTGAAGTCCAAATAATGGGGTGCTATGAATTCCCAAGTGGCCCTCTTAATTCCCAAATTTCCCATATTTTTTTTATTTTATTTTTTTTATGAATTTATGATTTGCTGACATCATCATGTGCAGGGGCATGGGCAATGATGTCAAATTTGTGAGCAGCCTGCCAGCCTGTCAGAATTCATCTGAGAGCTTGAGGGGTGTGACTGTCTGTACTGTTTATGCTTACACAGTCTGCACGTGCAGCAGTGCAGCCGGTTCAGTTCAGAACTTCGTTCAGACAGACAGAGAGAGAGAGAGAGAGAGAGAGAGTGTGCAGCTCAGCTAACTCTAGCTGAGATACACAACAACACTGATTTATGTTTTTAATTAATTTAGATAGATTAGAGGCTTTAGTAGTTTAGACTAGAGTAGTTAATATAGACCGAGCAAGGCAGGCAAGCCGTTCATTCATTTTAATGTGTCAGAGAGTGGAGTGCAGCAGTAGCAGCAGCATTCTCATCGGACTCAGAGCGGTCAGCGGTGGTGACGGATGAGGAAATGTATCACTTCAGGTTCTACTTCTTCTCCTGGCTCCTCCTCCACATAAAATAAAAAAAAAATTAATGAGTGAGTCATGACAGACAGTGCTATGTATGTGTGCCTTATTTTATTATGAACAGCAGCAGCAAATGTATTATTATGTATTGTATAGTGCGAAAGCATAGAAGCACTAGCAGACAACCAGACACAGAATACACAGAAAGCATTTTTATTTTAAAACTTGACTATTGTGAACTTAAATATTGTTCACAGACTGGTCAGTTCATAGAGAAGGATTTTTGAACAATTCTCATAACTGGATTATCCGGCAATGTTCTTCCTGTATTACTTTGCGTGGTGCAATGTTTTTTAGCCATAGGTGTCCAGAATGAATCTGTATTGTCAGTTTGTTCTGTTGTAATAAGAAGGAAACGGATTACGGGTTATGGCTTACAGGAGCTGTTTTGTTGATTCTAGAGAAATTAATTATGGTTATGAAAAGAGTGATAGTCAGAGACCAATGGCAAAAGAAGAGGCAGAAAAGGAACTGTTCTTACCACATGATCTAGGGCAGATAAAATCAGAGTTGTGCACATTTGGTGCTGTTTGCACGAGGATGTTGAATAGATACAGTTTTTTAAATGCTGTGTTGCTTAAGCTTAAGCAGCCATTGCTCAGTGCTTTGGCAAGTAACGTTTGCAGTAATGTGCTTCCTTTAAATAGAGGCTTATGTTAGTATAATTGATTTGTGTTTGCAATTAGATAGATCAGTCTTTATAAAACTAATAATGTTGCTTCTGTGCTAGAGTCTGGTACAAAAATTTGAACAGGTAGTAAGGTGCAGTACAGCATGCATTGGGTGAAAACTGAAAATATGTACTAACTTTAATGTTTCCTTCTCTGTGAAGAAGTACTTTGGGAGATCTAAAAAGTAGTTGGTCTCCTCAGAATTAGACCCTAGTAGCAGAACACAGTGTGATTGACAGAGTTGTAGTTTATTGGTGTAAATGTTACAGTACCCTGAGCATCTCCATTCTTCTTGAGACTCTGGTGGGGTTGGTGTGTGTTTTTGTGGTCTAACTTGATAACATCCTGGTGAGGATGATATATAGTGCTGCACTGTGAACTAGATTTTGGTGGAGGAAGTGTCATTGTTTTTTAATTAGTTTTAACGGAATTTGTTCAGCATGAGCTATAGTTGGAGCTCAGTTTCCGGCTTCTAAACTTTATTTTATTTGTTAATTTTCCTTTTTTTCTAATTAAATTTCTTGCAATATATTACAATTTGGGATCAGTATGTTTAATAATGGTATAAATCAAGGATTCCCCCTTCCAACCCTACTTTTCCTACTGAGAGAGAGAGAGTGTGTGTGTGTGTGTGTGTGTGTGTGTGTGTGTGTGTGTGTGTGTGTGTGTGTGTGTGTGTGTGTGTGTGTGTGTGTTGGGGGGAAGGGGGCACTCCTAAATATCATAAAAAAAAATCTGTTTTCAGATTTCTCATTCATGAAAAAAAAACTTACAAACACATTCCCCTAGTCTTGTACAGGAAAACAAGGGCTATGACTGCATCTGCATTTCATTTAGGCAATATTAGCATTTTGGTCGCAGTACTCATAAGTACTAAAGACAAACCTCTTATTAACCAGATAATCAGGTTTTTCATAAGATACATGTAGAATATGACCATTGAATATGTGCAGAGGTTATTACAGAAGATAAATTGCCTTACTCGACTAAGGATAAATAAATGGCCATGACTGCAAGTCTTTTGGTACCAGGATTCCATTAAACCATATGCATGGGTTAGGGGTTGTCATACTGGTTAAGGTGTTTACCTTATAGACAGAAGGTGCAGGGTTTGATTCACAAATGGAATAATTGACTAGGCTTAAGATGACTCATAAGGGCATTTAGCTTATTACTGACATATGTTTACAATTTTTAGAGGCAGAACACTGCGCTTCATCATTCAGAATTTATTTTTATTTTGTATTTATTTGTGTATGTGTTTAAGTCAGATCTGCCATGCACGTCTTGTGTTATAAGTAAGAATGCTGAATGGGGGATTGCAGCAGTCCTTTAGAAAATTACTAGTATTCCTTCATGCCATGTCTCTGTAGTGATAGAAGTAGTTCACTGTGGGCAGTCATTTACATATCAGTAATCCAGTACGCCTTCACCACTGCCTCGCTGCTACTTACATATAGAGTGCATATTTGTGTTAGAACACAGTACGTTCAGATTTTACATGTCATTGTGGATATTTGTCTTTTTCTGTTGCTTTTGCATTACACACTGCATTGTAGTCATCTTTGAGGAGTGAGTCTTGAATATCAATAAAGTATGTTGTTGTGCAGCTGCTCTGTTGTGGCGCCTTGAGCACACAGAACATTCTTTGCTAATCTGTGTACGTCATCTGAGTTCTCTGCGTGTGTGTGTATGTATATATATATATATATATATATATATATATATATATATATATATGTGTGTGTGTGTGTGTGTGCATAATATATATATATATATATATATATATATATATATATATATCATCTTCCAGCTTTTCCCAGTAAAAGCTGCAAAGATTCAGAAGCTGTTATTGGAAGACAGTACTTGGTTATCTGTAGATTACACAGGAAAGGAACAGGGATAGTCTTATTTTATTTATTTTATTACTGTACCTGTCAAGGTTTGCTGGTTGCAGTGGAAGAGTAAGAAGCTTGATTTCCAAGGACCGCAGAATGCAAAGATTGTTGGAAGTGCTGAAAAAGGCATCTAGTATCAATCATCTGGAGATGGCAAAAAGTGCTTGTGTGTACATATTTGAAACTGCTGAAGGGAATGGGGATGGATCGCTGAGGGAAATGTTTCCTTTTGGTGCTTGTGCATAGTTGAAACTACTGAAGGGAATGAGCAATGCTGGGGGAAATGTTTCCCTTTAGTGCTTGTACATACTTGGAGACATACTGTTGAAGGGATTAGTGGGGCTCTGGGGGAAATGTTTCATTCTGGTGCTTGCGCATACTTGAAATCATTGAGGGAATGGATCGCCAGCCGCAGTTCACTTTATTCTTATTTAAAAAAATTATATTTTAGTTTTGCACAAGTTCAAATATTAATATAAATAAAACACTATTGTTGTTCTGCTTATTTTGTGTTTCATCTTCATGATCATAGTTGTCCTTTCTTCAGTTTGTGTTTAAAAGTTAGTATTCCATAACTACAGTGGAGTGGGCAAGGTTATGTAATTATGCATACAAATTTTATGTTAATCAGCATACAGATTTTTGGCCAGTTGTACCTATTTTTCATGGGTCTTTGTCCAGATTTTTGATGTTTCCAGGTTGAGAGGTATGGTGGAAGGAAACATACATGGCTGAACTTATCCCTAAGATGCCTGATAAATTTTTAGTAGCTTTTAAAGATAGACTACATTGGAACAAGGGTCCTGCTCTAGATTCCATGGTAGTGAGGGGAGCCACTAAGAAGGAGCTGGTAGAAGAGAGCTCCTTTGACCATCCACCTAATGGGGAGTCACATGCATTGGACAGATTCAGGAAGTCTGTGTATGCCTCATTTACTATTTTGGTGAGAGTGTTGAATTACCTGGCACATGTTACCCACTTCCAGAGAGCTTTGACCAATGTGATTGCCAGATCTCTTCCAGGGCTGCTGCCTGCAGATCAAAGGAAGGCTATTGATTCACAGCTGGCTGCCCTCCAATCCCTCTCCATTCCCTCTATGTGCCTTATCGCTAATGCTACAGAGAGTGCATCCAGAGCATCTGGGTATTTCGATCAGGAGGCACACCTGGATGCAGCTTTGTAATTTTGCGGAACGCAACAAGACATCCTTCATCAATGCCCCTTATGATGGATCAACCCTTTTTGGTCATAAAGTCAAAGAAACTATGATGGAGCAACCCTTTTTGGTCATAAAGTCAAAGAAATTATCTCCAGAAGTCAAAAAAGATGGTGACTCCCTTTCTGTTGTAGGAATCAAATTCTCAACACCTGAATGGACCTTCTCCAGAAATGAGAAGGAGGTAAGAGGATTTTGTTTTGGAAGTCTGAGGGGTTTACATCAGACACTTTTAAAGAAACAGTTCTCTGAGGCAGAGAGGGAAACCCTTATGATGGACATCATCTAAGAGGCAGACGTGGTCCACTAAACCAAGGCTTCAGGGGTTCTTTCTCAGAGAAGCCTTTCCAGTGCTCCTGAATGTTTGCTCGGCTGTTGTACTCTGGAGGCATTCAGTGAACATTCATTTATTCATCAGGGGAAAGTAACTAGTTAGCTAACACTTCCCTGTCTCGCAAAATGCAGCATTTCAAACCTACCCAGGTGGGGGGCTTTGCCCCCCCCCCCCACATCCCTCTAACTATATATACCAACTCCGAGACTGTACTTTGGTCGGTGAAAAGGTAGACCGGGAAGTGTTGACCAACTAGTTACTTTCCCATTTGATAAATAAATGTTTGCTGAATGAACATTCAATGGTTAGGGTTTGATATTTTGCCGTTCGCTTGAAATGTTATTCAACAGTTAAACATAGACCCATCGGGGGTGCTTATTTCTACATCCAAATACTTGGACACTTGTCACTCAAGACAAATGATTGCAGGCTATGTCATACCTTTTCATACACCCTTATCACTTCAGAAAATAATTCCCAATGTTCCACCTTCACAAAGGGAAGCTATCACTTTAGAAATAGAGAAGCTACTAAGAAATCAAGTGATCCAAGAGGCATACCTCTCAACTGTCCATATTTTTTGCAGACTGTCCAGATTTTTGCCTCATATTTTTGGTTCGTTTTTCATAAAATTGTGGTTTTGTGGCAAATTATTAAAGACTGAAGTCAGAAAATAATGACAGACATTTGAGTTTCAGACTTCATACCCTTCATGAAATTCATGCTAATGCAAAATGTGTTATTCTATCAACTTTCTAAGTTTGTAACAGCAATATTTAAAAGTTGTCCCATTTTTATATGTGGCTTTGTCCAGATTTCTTGTTTTAAGAGGTTGAGAGGTATGCCAAGAGGTTCCACCAGACCAGAAAAGATATAGAATTTAATCAAGATTTTTTCAGTTTCAAAGGAAAACAGAGATCTAAGACCAATTTTGACCCAATATGACTAAACAAATTTGTAAAACAAGCAAAATTCCAGATGATCACTCTTCAGTCCATTTTTCCATTGCTAAGGAAGGATAATTGGATGTGCTCAATAAATCTTCAGAATGCATACTTCCATATAAAGATTGGCAGGTGCTCCAGGAAGTATATTCACTTCTGTCTGGAAGCTAGTAATTTATAATTCAGAGAACTGCCCTTTGGACTGTCCACAACCTCCCCTGGGTGTTCACTACTTATATGGTAGTAGTAAAAGCTCATCTATGATTGCAGGGTTTCCAAGCATTCCAATACCTGGATGACTGGCTCATCATTGCTCCTACAAGGAATCTTCTCATTCAAACTAGGAACTCATTGTTTCAATTCTGTACAGACTTAAGAATCACAATGAACTTAAAAAAACTCCATATTACAACCATTTCAACTTCTGGAATTCATCGGAGCAACTTTGCACACAAAGTCTCAGATAGCAAAGCTTCTCCACTTAAGAATCTCATCTCTTCACCAGCAAGCCCTAGAATTTCTATCCTACTGGAAGCCACCTGCAAGACTAGTCCTTTGTCCTTTAGGTTCCATGGCTACTTCAATCGCATTAGTTCCACTGGCCAGGTTTTACATGTGTGTTCTTCAGTGGACCCTGGCAGTTCAGTGATCAATCAATTAGCAACCTTTATCCTTTCCAGGGAGTCTAACAAACATCTACAAGACACACATCCAATGGTGGCTACAGTCTTCACATTTTATACAGGAACATCCATTCATTCTCCCCTCTCCCTAAGCCACAGTAACCACAGTTGCTTCATAGCTTGGGGGGGGGGGGGGGGCAATATATGGGAAATACAATCCAAGGCAAGGCACATAGTCTCAGACAAAGGCCAGTCTTCACATCAATATTTTGGAGTTCAGGGTAGTCTTCCTAGCGTTGCAGGCTTTTCAAGAGTCTCTTCCCTCAGGTGTGATTTCCATGCAGACAAAAAACATGGCAGTTGTTTGGTACATCAATAAATAGGGAGGAACCAGATCTTATCCTCTGTGCTGAGGGAATGAGCAATATCTTCTCACTGCTTTCTAACTGCCATGCATATACTGAGGGAAGACTAACATACTGACAGACAAGTTGAGCAGATCCATTCTAATCCCTCATGAGTAGTCTCTTAACTCATCAGTAACAGAGCTGATTTTCAGCCATTGAGGCAGACCTTGTAACAATCTCTTTGCCTCTCTCCACAACACCAAATGCAACAAGTTCTTCACTATAATTCCCTGGGAGGAGGAGTCACCTCAGGACACTGTAATACATCCTTTGCCCCCAGGTTTCCTTTATGCCTTTCCCCTAACAAAACTGATTCCAAAGTTCTTACAGTAAGCATCTGCAGTAAATGTCAAGGTAATCTTCATAGCCCCTTATTGGCCTTGACAATTATGCTTTCCTTTCCTCTGGCCTCATTTAAGTCACCCATCTTGGGTTCTGGGTTCAGACCCAGATTTACTTTCTCACCCATCAGGGCTGCCTTACCCAAACATTTAATCCCTCAAGCAAACCATATGGTTTCCCCAATGCCAGTGATGGTTCGACACTCCAGGTTGTCATCCTCAGTTGTCCACATTTTGTCTTCCTCTCAGAAACCTTCCACTAGGAAGGTTTATAGAAGTAAATGGAAAAGGTTTTCTACTTGGGCTGTAGACAAGTATATATTGATCCTTTTCCAGCTCCCTTTCCATCTATTTTGGACTTCCTCGCATGTCTTTTTCAAAGTGGTGCCAGCTATTCCACTATTAAAGCTCAGTTAGCTGCAATTTCCTCATTTCTCATAGGGGAAAATTATATACCCATAATTTCCCTTAGATTATTCAGGGTTTTCTTTAATGTACTTCTTACTCCGGCCTCCACTTAGAGATCTAGTCCCTCCATGGGATATTACCATGCTTTTGCAGGCTCTGTCAAACCTTTTCTTTGAGTATGCTGCAAAAAAAAAGTTTTTATCCTGGAAGATGTTATCCCTGGTGGCTTAAAGCCTCCACCCTTAATTTTTCATAAGGACAATGTCTCCGAGAACTAATCTCTCTTTCCTTCACAAGGTGGCTTCAGAATCATCCATTAATCAATCCATAACTTGGGAGGGTGGCCTAATGGTTAAGGTGTTTGCCTTACAAACACAAGGTGCAGGGTTTGAATCTCACAAGGGATAATTGGTAGGCTTAAAATAGCTTGCAAGGGCAGTTAGCCTAGTACTAACCTATGAACGTATGAACTTTTCTAGTTTTCTTCCCAAATTTCTCAAAGAAAGATGAATATACCCCACACTTACTTGATGTTCATCACCAGTTACATATTTATCTACATTGCACTAAGCCCTTCAGAAAATCTGGCCAGTTATTTGTGTCCTTCTCCAATGCTAAATTAGCAAAAGCTATGTCCAAAGTCATTCTGTCTTGAAGGTTGACTCTGTATTTCATTTAATTACCTTAAAAGGGAATTTCTCTCCCTTCCACTCCAAAAGTACATGCTATCATATCTGTGCCTTCATCAACAGAATTTTTCTCCAGCATTCCAGTTGATGACATATGTGCTGCAGCTACCTGGTCCAAAGTTCATACCTTCATCTCCCATTACAAATTGGACAAAATCCAGACCTAGGGCCTCTTTTGGCTCAGCTATGCTCTGAAATATCCTTCTATGAGGCCTCCTAGGTATAAAAGTAGCTAGGGACTCTGTATCATCCATTGAGGAATTGATGGAAAAGACAACTTCAGATATGAAAGTCATGTACTCTCCATAATGATACATATGTGTTGTATGTTTCTGTCATTTCCTCAATTTACCTCCCAGCTTCCCCCTCCTTCTTTTGTTTTTGTGGCAGTATGGTTTGGTAACAATACAATTCCATTCTGAGATGAATCTATTTGACCTGGCTCTGGCTCCTGAAATTACTATCTTTTTTTGCCTCTCTGTCCTCATATAGGTTATCAATATTTATGTCACCTGCTCTTTTGGGTAGCTTACAGCTAAATTTTATCATTTACATCACCTTTTTTGTATGGGCAAACTTTCTCTAAGATAGTTTGTTTTATTCACAGGGATTTAGGGCAGGTGGAGGAGCCAGAACACTGGATCCAAATCTTGGAAGTGACCGTGGCCGGATTTGAGACCCATCCATTGAAGGAAGGACAGAAACAGCCAAAATAGATCTATTATTATGGTGAGTACATAACTTTCATTTACACTACATTGCTGGAGGTGTATTTGCATTGTGTATCCATCCTGCCAAGGTTTATGAAGAAAGTTCACCCCATTGTAATCAACCTCCCGACCTATCACCTACAATGGTTCACCCAAAAAGAAAGAGTTGTTGAATAATTCAGAATATTTAGACGTATATCCTCCTTGCCCCTTCAGGGTTAAGGTAACCTCTAAGCAATGGATACATTGTTTAATCTCCCTGCCAGGCATAATGTTCTGTAAGCAATCTGACACTGCTTCAATGAAGAACCATCACAAACATGTATAAAATAAATGTCTCCTATCCTATGGGAAGGTCTGGGACTCTGAGCTGCTTGGCTGACTTCTGGTCTCACAAATATAATGTTAGTTTAAAAAAAAAAAAGGAGAGACAGATTTGTAAAAGCACATATTCTGCTCACCTGATGTTACTGCATTACTGACCAGCTGAAAGATGACTGTTACCTGCTTTGATCCATTTGTCTTCATCGAGACTTCACTTGCCAAACAATGAGCATGCACTAGAATTTTGTCCTCTAAAGAGTTGGGAGGCTAGCCTTTGTTACCTGTCACATCCAGGAGAACCTCTAAAAATAAAACAAGTGTCAAGGAAAGGTAGGGAGACTGGAAAAGAGAAGCATGGTTGCAGGAAGTCAAGTATAGAAAAGAGGGAGCAAAAAAGGAAATAGGGATTTACTTAGGAGGTCGCTTTACTTAACTAAAATATTAATAGGATACTATGAAAGGTGCTAATAGCTTTGAAAATGGCAAGTGTTCCTTCTATAAAATATAGCACATTCTGGGCTGACAATGATACCATTCAGTTATAGAGATAATTTTCACAGTTACACCTAAAACATTTCCACAGTAGCAAATGCAACTTATGTTTGAGGGTCTTATTAAAATCAAGATAAGGATAAAACTAACCACTAATGCATATACTCAAGTACGAGATCATATTTCACATTACAAAGATGTGTGCTGGATTATCCTTATAGTGAGCCTTTGTAACTACTGTACTCTTTCCCAGGTCTAGGTGGAAAATGTCATTATTACAAGTATTAGAAATGGAAACTGAGTTAAACAACAGGTGCTGACCTTTTATCTGAGAGCCAAAAATTAAAAGCTAAGCTAATGTCATCATTTTCTGCTTCAATGAACACATTTGGACAGCTGAAGATGCTAAATAATTATAGCTCTGGCTCTGAAGGAAATTCATTGCACAAATGATCTGTGCATATACATGCAGTATAGTCTGCAATTTTTGTTTCCTTCTTTCTCTAAGGTAGGACTGAGATCTTTAAAAGTCATTTGTTAGATGTTATGCTTGGGAAGGAGTACAAAATTCATGCTACACAAAACATTATAAGGTATACTAAAACAGTAGATATGCACAACATGAAATGTACAAACAGTACCATGGTGTAAAAAGAACACATGAAAAATACATAAAATGCCAAACTCAGGGAAAAAGAAGCAAAAAAACAGCCTTACCCTGCACTAACATGTAAGCATTCCCAACATAACATGTATAATCATGTAAAACCAAGAAACACAGGTGCCATTTGAATGTGTGAGATTCACAGATGCAAGTTCCTCAATTTCAACAACTAAAGTGTGAGAGTTAGTGTATGTATACTAAGGTTATGACTGCCATACTTCGGAGTATTTCCTGTAATCAAGGAATATTTGAGGAGCTATTTCAAAGGGTAGCTATGGATATTGTGGGGCCTCTGAGTACCCCAATTTCCACAGGGAAGAAGTATATCTTGGTGGTAGTAGATTATGCTACTAGATACCATAAGGGAGTGGCTGTGTCCTCCATCGAGGCAGAGAAGGTGGCAAATGGTTTGTTAGAGATTTTCAGCAGGGTACATTTCACGGGCAAAATGCTGACTGAAAGAGGTGCCAATTTCATGTCAGACCTGCTGGCTTGTGTGTGGGAGCACTGTGGGTTAAAGCACCTAAAGACCACCCCCCTACTACTCCCAGACTAATGATCTTGTGGAGAGGTTAAACTCTACACTAAAGACCATGCTAAGGGCATTTGCAAACCAGTGTAAGGGAGTGGGACAAATAATTACCCCATCTGCTGTTTGCATACAGACAGGTATTCCAGGAATCAACAGGTTTTTCACCCTTTGAGTTACGGTATGGGCATAGGGTAAGGGGGCCTTTAGATTTGATTCATGATGAGTGGGAGGGTGAGTTTAAATCCCATAAGGAATCTGTTGTGGCATATGTCCTAAACCTCAGGACAAGGTTTAGGGAGCTCATGGGCTTTGTCCAGCAGAACCTTGCAGGAGCTCAACAGCAGAAAAAGGTCTGGTATGACAGGAATCCTCAATCTCAAGAAGTATGCTGTGGGACAGCAGGTTATGGTGCTCATTCCTGTCAGACACAATAAGCTGTAGACAGCTTGGAAAGGACGCTTCAAAGTGGTAAGGAAGGTCAGTGATGTTAACTGCATGGTAGAATTGCTAGGCAAGAGGCAGGGGCACAAACTGTACCTTGTTAACTTGATGAGGCCTTACCATGAGAGGGAGTCCCTTATGCTAAGTATTTGCAGTGGGTTGCAGGAGAGTCTGATGTGGATCTGGTGACTGATCTCCTCAGTGAGGCTCGGACTGACAGTTTAGTGGAATGGGTAGTAGTGTCCCACTGGCTGTCCTGTACCCAAGTTTTTAATCTGAACTGTATCACAGGGGTTTGGGAACATGGTCACTGGGAAACCTGGATGAACCCACCTAGTGCACCACCAAAGTGAGGTTAGCAATGCCAATGTACATGGGATCTCAAGAAAGGGTATGAGTTAATGTATTCTCAGACAGGCTCATTTCTCTCAAGCAATATTCCTCCAAGGTCACTTGAGAAACTAGCTTGAGTCTTCAAAGGAAGGAGAGATGTGATGATATGAGGTAGTGCCAGCTATGCCAGAGAGAGTAGGGCAGTGCATGTGTAACATACGCCAGCATAGCTAGCTGACATTTTGTAAAGAATTTGGTGTAATTTGTATATCAAACTGATTTGTACAGATGCTTGTGTAAAAATGTATTTGTAAAGTTGCTTGTGTTAAAAATGTATCAACAGCGGGTCCTGCTGGACAGAAAAGAAATGTACATTTATATCAGACTGTACTGTTGAAACTGAGGAAATGTATATATGTAAATAAAAGATGCTAGAAGAGAATAAACTCAGCTCAGGTGACATTAAGAAAAATAGCCCAAAATTAAATGACTTGGTTTAGGCCATAAAGATTTTATCACACAGGCCTAAAGGCAGCCAGAGATACAATGTCTGGGAAAGGCCTAGGCTTTTACTGTCCTTAGTGGTGAACTAAATGCCAGAGAATGGCTGGTTAGTGTCTATAAGAGGGATGAAAGAGTTGGAATTGTTTTAGTTTCTCCAGATGCTGGAAGAAGCATTAACAAAACCCTAGATGTGAATTGTGACACATCTGTGCTAGATTCTGGTTCAGCTTCAAGTCAGGAGGTAGTGTTGGAATCACAGAATCAGGTGACCAAATATGATGTTATTCTATAGCCAGCACTGAAATTATTTTAGATATTAGTGAGAGATGTGATAGTGGCACATAGCACTGTGTTTTTGGGAACCTGAAAACAATGACACTCTTCCACTTCATATTGCCTTGCTTTTGTAAGTAACTTAACTAGGGAACAGTAATTCTTCAGTCAGTTAGGAAAATAGTGAGATTAGCTAAAAGTATTGTTTTTCTGTAATTGATATGAGTCTTTCCAACTGTGTTATTTTTTATATTTCCTCTGAATGAAACTCTGATGTTTATTGTAAATAGACATTCAATATTTTATGTTTTCTATTTTATTATTTATTTTTACATATATCTAAACCTTTCATTGGGAGTGGTCTTTTAGAAAATATTTTAACCTTTGAGAGTAATTGCATTTATTTGGTGACACTGTGATTTCATGCTTCTGAAAGTCTTGCCGCTTGGTTAATACTACTATTTGTATAAATATTAATTTTACCAAGAGTAATTGGGCACCCTTGTAAGAGCATTAAAATAGCTGGCTGGTGGCAGTAAATTTACCTTACAGTCTGGGTGGAGGTGGCAGAGCTGGTAGAACTGTGCCAGCCTTTCCAGGTGTGTGTGTGTGTGTGTGTGTGTGTGTGTGTGTGTGTGTGTGTGTGTGTGTGTGTGTGTGTGTGTGTGTCTGTGTGCTCATGTGTGAAAATCAAATCTCAAAGAGTGTGTGTGTTTCAGCTACTTAGAACAGCGACAGAGAGCACTGTTTTCTGCAGAGAGAAAGGTGAAGTCTTATTTGGGACCTGGAGAGTAAAACCGAGGCTCAGATCTGGAGTGCGATCTCTGTGTGCTCTTAAGGGATATTGTGCTTGGTGCAGAGAGCAGCATCTAAAAATACTGTGTGTATCCATTTTTATTCTAAGTGAATGTTCCCCACTGGTGTCAGTGGTGAGGATTGAGGGTCCTTGATTACTGGCCCAGAGGACAGATGTCATACCTTCCTCTCAATAAATACCATAAAAATATAAAAATATTTTTAGAGGGGAGGAAGGACCCCTGCAGCCCCTCACCCCATATGTATATATATATATATATATATATATATATATATATATATATATGTGTGTGTGTGTGTGTGTGTGTGTGTGTATATGTATGTATTTGTGTGTGTGTGTATATATACTAACTCCATGGTGGCACAGTCAAGGAGGAAAAAAAATACTACACAGAATGAATCATTGCTGGAGAGAAAACACAAACATCTACAGATCTGGGGTTACAACATGGCATTGAGTATAGCAACCCACACATATTCTGCTAGATTCATTTCCTTAATAACTCCTATCGTTAGAAATTATACCATCTGATGCTCTCTACAGACTTCTACAATTTTTTTATCAAATGAATTTCCAGTCAAATGAGTCTTTCATTAAATGGGTTCGACCATTTGGGTTTCAGTCATATGAATTTTCAGTCAAATAACAGACCCCGGAAAGATTCACCTAAAATAATTTGATGAGTTGATATTTGGCAATATTCACTTCATAAATTTGTAGTAAACATATAGTTATTAATGTTGTAAGTACTTTTTCATAGTCAGGTAATACAGCTGAACAAGACACTTACTTTAACAATATATATTATATTATCCTCTCTGTCCACCTTGATGTTGGGTAGTCTGCCTTTGAGTGGATTCAAGCTGGCAATATCTTAGCTACTACACTCACTCCAAACTCCAGCTCCTACCTTCTCCCATAAAGCACATATGCTGTCTCTGTCCCTCAAATCTTGTTTGCTGCTTTCAGCTAAAGACATGATCCTCCAGCACTCTTTCAAAGTATTTCAGATAAGTGTATTTATTATCTTTATTGCTGTTGTTTAGACTGTATTTACTTAGTTTCCATTTATCTACTATGTCTGACTTTGGTAGTAAAAAAGAAAAATAATAAAAAATATTTTTGCTGTCTCCTTTCTAACCCCTAATTAGGCTGAGGCCTAATCCTCCTTGCTTTCTAATACTTAACATTAGTGCTCTAATATCCATTTACTGTGTTTTTTAGGTGTGCCTATTTTTACAAAAGGGTATTTTTGGTTCTTGTTATTGTCTTGTTTCTCTCTGACTGATAGCATTGTACTGATTATAGCTGTGCTTTCAGTTGTGTTTATTTCTACATTATTTAGAATTATGGACAAGGCTTTTGAGTACAGAAATGTGCCAAGTGTGGACACTGGATTCTGCCCCCGGACATGCATGACCTATGCAATGTGTGCTTGAGACCATATCCTCTATACGACTTGTGTGACATCTGTAAGGCCTTCAGGCCAAGTTCATTGCTTGAACATCACAATAAATTGATTTTAAAGAGCCTTCTCCCCTCTAATAATGGGGACAACACATAGCAATAGAGAATCAGAAAAGAAAAATGGAGAAAGACAGAGAAGGAAAAAGGAGAAAAGAAAAAGAAAACATGAAAAGTCTTCTTTAACCCCATCATCAAAGGTTCTGAGACTGTTATCTTCCCTCAAAGCCTTGCCCCCAGTCTACTCAGAGCCTACTTTACCTAAGCTATTGGTTATGGCACCCATGGGTATCAAAACCAAGGACAGGAAGGTCTTTTTTTTCTTTAGTGAATTTTCCTCAGACTGAAGATTCTGATTTTGAAGAAAGTGTTTCTTCAAACTTCCCTCAAGAAGAGTTATCCTTTTTTTCTGAAGCTATAGCAACAATAAAAAACGTATTTTTGTGGGAGCATAATGAAATCACAGTCTTTTAGCTCAAGTACTGAGATTTGTTAAACCTGGGGTTTCCTCATTCTGCATTCTTCCTAAAGTTTGCTCAGCATTATTTGGTGTTTTCGTAACAGTTTGCAGTATGCCTGATAGCCAAACTTCTGCTCCTAAAGTTTGGTAGGTTATACAAAGTATCTCAGACACATAAATACATTTTTCTAATGCCAAATCAAATCTTGCAGTTATTTCTTTATCTAAACCTTTTACTTCCAAATATATTGTTGATCTTCTGAGAAAGATAGGAAAGCCACTGACAGATACAAGAAGAAAGTTTATACTTCTGCTGCTTTATCTTTTCGAATTTTAAGCTGCCAGGTTTGCATGTAAACATTTTTACAGGTTTCTTTTCAAAATGACAGAAAGTTAACTGTTAACCTTCCTTCCTCTAAGGTTAAAAATTCTTTAAATTCCTTAATTGCACTGCTTCTCCAGTAACCAAATACTCATTAAAGTGCTCGTATGATTCTGCTGTTGCTGTATGCAGGGTAAGTGCTGCTACTCGGTCAGTTGTGAGAATATTTGCTTGGTTACATTTTCAAAACTTACCAGAAGATGTTAAAAAAACTGAGATTTTAAAATTTCCCTTGAGAAAGATATTTTTTTTGACCCATCTACTGCTGAGGTCTTTAAAAGATGTGATGAAAGAGGAAAATTGATTCAAGGAGTTACCCAAATCTTTAAACCCAAGTTCAGCAAGAACTTTTTTTTTTCCAGTTCAGGTCCCTTTTATAGGAAACAAAATACGTATCAGCAAGGTTCAAACAAACAGACAAATAAACAAACATAATTTTAAAAAGCAGTGGCAAGGAGGCTCAAAAAAGAAAGGGGGAACTTTCAAGAACCAAGGACAGTCCAGAAAGTCATAATGACTATGTGTCACTGCAAATCACCCCCATCCCTCTGCAATCTGTTAAGTCTATCCTTCTGTACTGACCTTCATCGCTCTCTGTGGCATGAGATTATCCTAGACAGATGGGTTGTTAGAATAATTCACATGACAATGAGCCCCTTCCTTATTTTCAGGGGGTTCCTATTTTACTCAGTCTTGGATCACATGTTGTCACTATTCCCCCAGATCAGATGATGAAAGGATATAACTCAAGGTTCTTTCTGGTACCAATAAAAGGAACCAGGAAACCTATTCTAGATCTCTCCGTTCTCAATCTCTATATCAAAATACCAAAGTTCAAGATGTTATCACTCTAACCTTCATTACCTCTCATCCCTCTTCTCATTTTTTCTGTTAACATTAGACTTAAAAGGGATTGATATCAGAGTATAGACAATGAAAAAGAAAAGGGAATCCTAAGTGAAAAACCAGCACTAGTAGAATTTTTATTAGAATCAGAAGCTACTGTTAAAAAAGGGATACTTAGTAGGGCATATAAAATATTGCACGATATCTACAAGAATCAATCAAAGGATGTTAGAAAGGAGTGGGAATAGAGATTGGATAAGCAATTCACAAAGAAAAAATGGGGATATATACATATATGTATATATATATATATATATATATATATATATATATATATATATATATATACAGCGCACAAATATGCAACAAAGTCTAAAAGATTTAAGAACTTTGCTTGTAGGTGCTTGCATATGTATTTTATACCCCAAACAGACTCCAAAGAATTTTGACTCAGGCAGATTACAAAAGTTGGAGGTATGTCAAGTAAGAAAGAGGTAACTGGGAACATGTTTTTAGGATTGTAATGAGTTGGCAGACTTTAAAAAATCTCTGAAGACTATTCTAACAGAAATGCTGAGTGAGCAAGCTGGTATAACTAAGGAAATTATTTGCTGAGTTATGATACTGGATTAAAATTGCTTACACATAGTAAAGCCTTGCTGAGCTTAATTCTGGTGGCTGTCAAAAAAAAAAAAAAAACAATTACTGGAAAATGTAGTTCAAAGTCTAAACCAACTATATGAGCAGTGAATATACTAAGAGAGATAAAACAACTGGAAGTGGGATCTTTAGTAAAGGCTAGGAACAAATTACATAGAAAAAATGGGAATTGTGGGAACAATGCACGCAGAATAATGTTTTAGAGGAGAAATGATGTTTAATGGAAGGCAGGAACTGAATGAGCTTTATAATGTATGCCTGACAATGACTGAATAAATTATAAGTTATGTATAATATTTTCAAATGAAAATATATCAGTATGGTTTGTTTTCATTTATATAAATGCATGACTGCCTGTGCCATAACTGATAATTTAATAAAGATATTTTTTGTTTAAAAAACATTCGACTTTAAAGATTCTGGTAATCACATACCAATTTGCAGATAATACAGATATGTTTCAAAATTTTCTGTAACTGGTTTACATTACCGGTTCTGTGCACCAGGGATATTTACGAAGTGTTTGGTTCCAGTAATTGCTTACTGCAGACTTCAAGAATTCACATCTTTCCATATTTGGACAATTGTCCTACATTTGCAGACTATTTCCCAAATGTCTAAATTATCTGACTTAAGTCAAGGAACTCCTTATCAGTATAGGGTTCAGGTGAACTTACAGAAATTATCTCTCATTCCTTCCCACAAAATTACATTTCTTGGATGTCTTTTGGATACTTCTGTAGGGAGACTCCCTTCTGGCCCAGGCAACAGTGATCCTCTTTTCTTTTGAAAATGGCCAAAGGTAGTTACCACAGGCTTACTCACAGGGTGGATTTACTCACACAAGACATGGATTATTTGAAACACCCCCAACCTGAAAAATCAACTAACTGCCTAAATTATAGAGTTTTAAATACCTTTTGGGTACCCCTTTAAAGAGATATGAGGCAGGTACTAAAGACGGCTAAAAAACTGCTAGTATGAAATTATATATGAGTAAGTGGAATAGATTTTGTAGTTGGCGCCAGACTAAGAACCAGGACCCTTTTAAGGGCTAGATGCCTCTGGTTCTAGAATATTTGTGTGAGTTATTATTCTTTGGCCTTTCTTACTTTTCTATAACTATTCATCCTTTGGCTATTTCTACTTCTCTGCCCTTAGATCACCCTTCTGCCATACCTCAAATCAAATGTTTTTTGGAAGTGGTTTTACATATTTGCCTGCCTAGAAAACAGAGAGCTTCTCTGTGAAATGTTAACTTTATGTTTGAAAAACTGACATTTCTTCCATTTAAAACCAGCTTATCAGGCTGATGTAAGGTTCTTAACCTGGACAACACTGTTACTCATTGCTCTGACCTGCAAGAAGAGTATCTGATTTGCAAGATCTTATGATGAGTCAACCCCATCTAATTTTTTACAAGGACAGGGTTTCTTTAAGAAAAATCCTACTTTTATCTTAAAGTGATTTCAACATCTACTTTGAGTAAGACTCTTAATCTCCCTGTATTCCAAAAAACAAAAAAAGAAAGACTCATACATGCCGTGGATGTCCATAGGCAGCTCAGATGTTACTTGGACAGAACAAAGGCCCTCAGGAAAGCTGATCAGCTATTTGTTTCATATGAAGGCAAGAGAAATGGACAACCAGTATCAAAGCTGGCAATTTTTAGATGGCTGTTTTGTGCTATATCCTTCTGCTGTTCTTAACATAAAACGTTACTTTCAGGCAGGGCTTTTTCTAACAGGATTCGGCTTCTTTTTTTGCTTTTCAGAAAGGGGTGAACACTAGAAGTATTTTACAGGCAGCATCTTGGTTCTCTGCAAATCCATTTACAGACCATTACAAACTAGATTCCTTTTCCAGTTTCAGAACAAGCTTTACTTGGATCATTCATCAGGGTTGCTGAATTCTCAATCTCCTTCTTCCCTACAAAGCTCAGGTAATCTACTCATATAGCTGAGGCTGCAGCACTGACCTAATGTTGAACATAGTATGGCTGTGTAAGTAAACTTACCATAATAATATATGTTCTCATAGATCATTGTTGCAGTAGCATTCCTTCCCTCCACCACCCCTTCTTTGTTAGGTATCTTGCCAGGGTATAGATGTATATACATATAAAGCCACTTTGTGAGAGAGAAAAATTCTGCACCAGGATGTTTTACAAAGAGGTTTCAAAGACAGGTGCCTTCCAATTCCCAAATTTGTCCAAAGTTTTCCTATATATTCTTAGCATTTATCAATTTTCAGGGCTATAGCCACCCTTCATGAGACAAGAAAGCTCTCAAGCTTTGGCACCCTATCCAGCTTTTATGCATCTCAATTCAAGCACACAGTGGTTAGGGTTCATGGAAGGTGCCCTAAAGCTTTGAAGATTGTCTGGCACTCATATACTTGGCAGGTTACAGCCCATACCATTTTGGCCACTGCAACAGTGATCTACTACAACATCTACCATTATGGTAGGTTTACTTACAATACTATACTTTCCTGTACTTAGATGATAGTCTGCTTATTACCACAACAAAACAATCCCTTATCTCTGCAAGAGACTATTTGTTTTGTTTGTATTTGTACTTGGGTATCTCTATAAATTTTAAAAAGCCCAAACTGGAACCCACCCAAAGTCTAGAGATCATCAGATGCAATATGGACAAGAGTTTAAAAACAGCACAGCTTTCAAAAGACAAACATCTTTTTCTCAGGTCACTTATTTCCAAGTTTCTTCACCCTCACCTCCAGACTTTCAGAGCTTACATATCCTAGGTATGATGAGAGCATTGATCACTCTAGATGTTCATCTTTGTCACTACCTTAGTGGCATTTGTGGTTGTCTGCAAAGGTAACACAGTACAGGCCAGCTTTCAAAAGTTTGGACTTCCCTCCCTCTCTTCCTGTGACAGCTGATTGGCTGATCATATTCTGAAAAAAAAAACCTGAAAAAGAAAGTCCTCTGGTTCTTCACAGGATCCAGTGTTGATTTTTCCAGCTTACTACTCAGATAAGCCCTGTTTGGGGACCCTCTTGCTCTTGTTTTATTATTATATTTATTACTCTCTTTCCGTTTTTATATTTAATTAAAAATTATATTTTAATATTTTATTTCTGCCCATGTTTATAGTAATTGCTGTTGGAATTTCTGCTTGTAACAGTGTTTTATTTAGCTTCTTTCTTTGACAAATGTTTGTATTTACTGTTTCTGAGGAAACTTTCAGTATTTCTTAAGTGCAGTGTATATGTGTGTTGTTAGAAACTAGAGATCTGTTTTTACTGTTGTTATTCTGCTTTATTTTCATCTTTTGACTTGAAAATACTGGAGAACTTGGAAATTTTTAGCATTTATACATTACTTACTATATGTGTGACTCAGTTCTGTGTATTTTAAACATTGGATTGTAATTTTACTGGGAAAGAAGATATTTGAATGTACTGTGGAGATTTTAATCTCTCTGACAAGAAAATATAATTTAAATTGCTATTAAACATTATCTTCTGACAGTTTAATACAGTTAAAGTGTGGGGAGCTAATTGTTAACACTGATTTGGCACATTGGTTGTTTTGGTTCTTGGAATATGTGCACTAGAAATTCTTTAATTTCTGTCAGTTGTAAAATAATTCTTAACACATTTCAAGCTGTTTTTATTTTTGTCATAATGGCACAGTTTGGCAGAGTTTAGTTGTGTGGGGGCATACTTATTACTAGAAACTGTAAATGCTTATTATGATACCTTATCTAGTACTGTTAGTTTTTTATTGTGGCTGGTGTTCTTTCCCCCTGATTTGATGGATCCTAACTCTGGTACTCCCCATAAAATCCAGTTCTACCTAAAAAGTAAAAAAAAAAAAGGAAATATACCTCAGCCTACAGTCAGTGAGTCCGTCAGATCCACTGCTCAGCTTGCAGACCAGTAAACTTTTGCTTATTTCCCTCATGTGTAGCTTTGCCTGCTTCAAGTTAATGGGGTTAGATACAACCTCTGGGGCTGTTCTAGTACCTGGTGCAGGTATGGGAGATCCAAACCCTTTAAGTGCAGTAGGGGACATGCTTATTGCTAGAAACTTTATTATGATACATTATCCAACACTGTCAGTTTTTTATTCTGGCTTGTGTTCTTTCCCCTGACTTGATGAATCCTAACTCTGGTACCCCCACCTCCCCATCAGAGCCAGTTGAACCTGAAAAGAAAAAAAGAAAAATATGTCTCAGCCTACAATTAGTGATTCTGTCAGAGCCACCGCTCAACTTGCAGACCAGTAACCTTTTGCCCTATTTTCCTCTTGTGTAGCTTTGCCTATCTCAAGCTAATGGGGCTTAGATACATCCTCTGGGGCTGTTCTAGTACCTGGTGCAGGTATAGGAGAACCAAACCCTATAGGTGCAATAAGAGTCTGGTGTAAGATACCCCCTGCCATACATAATACTGTATTCCCAGATATTTTATCTAATAGTAAAGTTCACAAACAAAAGAAACAGAAGCTTCATCATACAGCTGATAATCAGATTGTAACTGTTTATAAGACTTATGGGGTTTCCTTGGTTAAGAGCGTTCTGCAGATAGCTAATTATGGTGGTTTTGTTCCATCCATGACTCTAATGCTAGTTTGGATAGAGACCTTTCTGGGTTTCATAGAATGATAAGGAATCCAATGAGGACAATGGTGATTTCCTTGTGGACACTGAGTCAAGTCACTCTGATTCATTGGAAGGTGATCCTGAGCTTTAGTCTAAACAAGTGTTCACTTTTCCTCAGATTGCTAGATTTAGTGATGTTTTTACTTAGAGAACGAGATGCCCAATTCTGTGGCTATCCCCCATCTTATTGGCCTTGATAGATGTTTATAAATCTGCCTGCAGGACACCAGTATCTGTTCCAGCAGTCGCTAAAAAGACTCAGAAAAAATATAGTGTCACCTTGGCTATAACAGGTCTCTTTTCTCATTTGACAGCTGACCCAGCTGTCTTCTCCCAAGCTGCCTGCTCTTATAAAAAGTCATTGGCTTTATCTAATCTAATGCCTCCTGAAAAAGAGGGAAAATGGTTAGATATTCAGGGCAAACATATGCCTATTCAGTAATCTAGCCTTTAGAATATTAAATTATCAAGGCTGTATGCAGAAATTTATTTTACATTCTAAGTGCATTTTGGATGATTCTGCTGCATCCTTACCTGCAGAACAAAAATCTTATATAAATATAATTGTTTCTAATTTGACTTATGTTTCAAAACATGCTTTGAGAGGTTTGCTTGAATGTGCAGATACAATCCTGAGAAATGCTGATTCTTCTGTTATTTTAAGATGGTATGTTTGGTTGCATGATCAGAACTTCTCTGATTATTTAAAAGCCAAAATTTTGAATACAACTTTTAAGTTATGAGTTGGTGTTTTGGCCCCTGTTACACAGATTCTCAAACATTAGGGAGAACTTGGGTGCATAAAACATACTGGACACCTCATGCATTAATTTACCTCTACCATCCTAATGTTTGAGAATCTGTGTAACAGGGGCCAAAACACCAACTCATAACTTAAAAGTTGTATTCAAAATTTTGGCTTTTAATCCCAGCCAAACAAAAGTCAGTGATCCAAAAGGAAATGGCAGGAGAATCATTCTTAAAGTCAAACAAGAGGAGTACATTTCCAAAAAAAGAATCAACCCCCTGTAAAAGAATGGCTATGTCAAGTCACAGAGCACCCTATCACCATTCCTGCCCTTCCTCCTCTTCCTCTTCCAACTTCCCCCAGGCTGTCTCTCAACCCTGCCCTATATTTCCACATTTTTCCTTATTTAGATGACTTGCTGATTTGTGCAAATTCTCAGTCTAGGTGTTCTTAGACAAGGTTACATCCCTTCTTTTCTACCTGAACTTGAAAGTGAACTTTCAGGAGTCCTTCCTCACACCTTCACAGTGCACTGTTTTCCTGGGGTGTTAGATGGACACAGTAAAAAGGATGGCCTTCTTGCTAGAAGACAAAGTTCTGACATATTAGGGCATTTTTTGGATTTCTCTCTTCTAAATGCAACCACAGCAAGAGAGTTCCCCAAAATTCTAGGCCTCATAACATCAATGATCCTCATGATACATGTAGCCAGACTACATATGAGAACATGATGCTTAAAGAATTGTTCGACCCAACATCTTCATCCCTTGGATTGTCATGTACCAGTACTGAGAATTGTGAAACAAGAACTACAGTAGTAGAGGGATCAATTGCCTCTGAATCCAGGACTCCCTTTCTCTCTTTAAACCATAGTCCAATCTGTCCAGACGGATTCTTTAGATTTTGCATGGGGAGCAGTGCCTACTGGAGTGCAAGTGCAAGGCTTCTTGGGTCTACAGAATACACCAAAGCACATAAATGTAAAAGAGATGTTGGCAGTGATTCATGCCTTAAAAAGTTCTTCACCACTTATGGAATCTGGGTCATCTTCTGGTGGTCAAAGACAACTCTGTCGTTCACCTTGTTACCTGAACAAGCAATGGAGTACAACGTCATATCCTCTTTGCTTCTTGGCAATGATGTCCTGGAAGCTGACTCTACAGCATTGTCTGACTCTTCAGGCCTCGTGCAGTCTGTCAGAACAAAACACTGTGGCAGACAGACTGAGTGGAAGCTCCACATACAGTTCTTCCAGGACTTGATATAGATGTGGGGAACACCTCAAGCAGATCTGTTCACCTCCTTTCCAAACAGACAAATGAAAAAATTCTGTTCAAGATATTCTTGCAGGCACATTTGGAAGACAGAAGCTCTGTTATTCCCATGGTCAGAAATGTTCCTGTATGTACATGGTGTTGACCCAGGCAAAGTTGGTTCTCCCTTTTAATGGAATTGACTAAGGGCAATTACCACAAGTTTCCTCAAAGACTGTATCTGCTCATACAACATCAGGGGAGAATGGTACACCCTACCTTAGAGCAACTGCAACTCACAGCCTTGATTCTGTTTTAGGCACTTGTTCCATGAGTTTTTGCAACAGATATTTAAGGAGCCAAGAAAACCTACAACTAGAAAATCTTACATTTACAAGTGTAACAGATTTTCTAGGTGGTATGTAGCCAATAACAGACGTCCCAAACGGGTTTTGTCCCCTCAGGTTTTAAAATGTTTGTGTGAGCTACTTAGAGATGGTTTGTCACGTACTTCTATCAAATTGTATATTGCAGTAATCTCAGCTTGCCTAACCATGGATCCATCTCTTTTGTCTCTTTTTGTAGTCAGTTTATGAAAAGAGTGTTGCACATGAGACCCCCTCAAAATCAAATTCCTCCTCCCTATCTCAACTTTGTTTTTGAAAAATTGAACTTACCTCCAAAGGATGTGGTTTCAGCAAAAGAGTCTTCATGTCAGTGCTCTATAGATGAGAGAGGTCTTCCTGGCACTGCAGGTTCTTCAGGACTTTGTTCTCCATGGTGTACTTTTGATCCTTACAGAAAACACCTCAGTAGTGTGGTACAGCAACAAGTAGGGGGGATCCAGATCATACCAACCCTGCTGAGAGGTCACAGTGGTATAGCAATGTGCAATTTCTTTGCAGTGCTTTCTGACTGCTCTGCACATTTCATGTTAGACTAGCCTGTCAGTAGACAGTCTTGACCAGTAGATCATGATGTTTCACTAGTGGTCTCTCAAAGCATTAATAGTACAGACAATTTTTTACTGCTAGGGCCAGCCCTGCTGTAGTCTCTTCACATCTCCAACAAGTACCAAATGCTACAACTACTTTGGATTGATCCCTCCACAGGGACAGTCACCAATGGAGATTCAAGTCCATCCTTGGCCACCTCAACTCCTTTATGTGTTACATCCTCTTTCTGTCATGGTAAAGTTCCCCAAGAAAGAATCCCTGTGCAAGGCTTCAGTTATCCTCATCATCCCCTTTTGCCCCAGGCAAATTTGGTTCTCCATGTAGTGGCCTCATTTCAAGAAACATCCCTGACTGCTAGATCCCAGTCCATATCTTTTTCTCAATCATCCAACAAGCTTCATCTGGAATTTTCCTCATTGAAACTACCTGCAAGGTTTGCCCAATTTTAGTAAGCCAATAATGCTTCCTTTTCTTCCAGCACCTTTCAGATGCTTTCAGTCTCCCAAAATGACACTGCTAGAAAGATCTACAAAAGTAAATGGAAAAGGTATTCACTGTGGGTAGTACATCCAGGACTAGAGCCAATTTTAGCTTCCCTTCCATTGGTCCTTTAATTTCTAGGAAACTTATTTGACTCTAGCTCTAGTTACTCCACTATCAAAGTTAATTTAGCAGTCATATCTTTCACCAAAGCTTCAATTCCATGTTCTAGGTTCCCAAATGTTTGCAAAGCTTTTCTAAATGGAATCTTTCTTCTCAAACCCCACCCCCATTAAATATCTCACTCCACTCTGGGATCTGAATTTTGTCTTATAAGCTGTTATTTGTTCCCCATTTTGAGACTGCCTCTTCTTATAATTTAAAATACTTGCCCTGGAAAACTTTGTTCCTAGCTGCCATAAGTTCAGCCAGGAGGATTTCATAATGGTGTGTTGTCTCCAGCAGATCCCTATATTTAGTTTTACCTAAAGTCAAGTCTGGGTCTGCTTTGAACCAAATATTTAATTTCCTGTGTCTTTTTCTAACTATTCCAGTAAAGAAAAAAATCTAGACAGCTTCATTACTACTTATACCATATAAAAGAACTCTGGAAGGACAACCATTTCTGTATTTCCTACTCTGGCAACAACCTGTGTTCCAAGATCACCAAGATCAATCTGTCCAGATGGCTTTCAGAACGCATTATGCACAACTATTCCATCTATTCAAGGTGGCACCCTTTTCCAGCTTTCACCTCTTGTTTTATCTTCTGCTCTCTTGTTTCCTTAACTAACTTTTGGACCTCCCAGACCTTACCTTATACTCTCTCCTTAGCCTTATTACTACTGTCTGCAACCACCTTCTCCATCTCAGACTCCTTGCTTATCTCTGCTCTTACCTACTCCTCACTACCAATCTTATCCTCAGTATCCAGCTCTGCTGATTGTTTCTTGTCAAGCCATCTGACTACCTGCTTCTACCCGCTCCGTTCGCCCTGCGGACTCACTCCGCTCCCCTCCCTACCCCCAATTCCCACCCACCCCCAGGGGTCCTAAACTTAAAGCTCCCTGGACACACCCCCTACTCTGATCTTCCAATCCTCCTCCTTCCCACTCTAACTTCCTACCACACCCACCCTTACCCTTTCTCAGCCTTACACTTACACTTATTCTATCTATTTCTACCCTTTATTTCTTCCACTTACACCTCCTTACTATACTCCTTTTACACTAAGACTTACCTCTTTTATTGTACTCCTGTCTCTGTTTTACACCTATCCTCTCTTTTCTTTCCTACATTGTTCTATACTTCTACTCTACAATAAAATACACCATTTTACTACATCCTCTCATACTTCTCTTACCTTTCACAAACACTCCTACTTCTACTATGGCTCCATACCTGCCAACCCAGATTGTACTCTCTACCCTACTAGTTTCCACCCTATGCTCAATTTACCTCCTATCCCTCTATGAGAAACCATTGTATGCCCAACCTTTCAATCCACATAAACACACTACAACATTTCTCAATCCTCTAAATTCATATCCATATACTTCTTCTACCCCTAACTATCAACTACCTAGATTCCACCAACTGTCACATCTCAAATATGTCTTGCCTTCTGATAACAAAACTAATTTCTAACCTTTCTAAAATGTAACCTCACTATGAAACCTATCAATCTTAACCTTCAAGCTGGAGATATCCACCCCAACCCTGGTCCAACTTTCTCCTCTCCCCTAATGTCCATACCCAAACTCAATAATAACTTCCTAATAGGACATCTTAATACCCAAAGCATAAACAACAAAATACCCTACGTGCATTCCCTCCTTCATATACACTCATTTGACATTTTCTGCATCTCTGAGACCTGGCTAAAGCCCTCCACTAAAGACACTGAGATTACTCCCCAAGGCTACAATATGGTAAGACTTGACCGTTCCAACCGTAAAGGTGGTGGAGTTGCAATTCTTTATAAAAATCATCTAAATATTACTACCCTTCCTGCCTCTCCAACTCAAGATAGCAAGGTAGAAGCAATCATTTCAAAACTCCAATTAAATTCCAAAAAATCCCTTTATATTATATGTATATACCTACCACCTGGCAATAACATACCTATCCTCGAAAATTACCTTAGCTGGATATCTGCCACATATCCCCAAGAAACTATTATCCTAGGTGACCTGAACATAGACTGGAATAGCATTACTGCTGATAATCCTTCTTCTCATATCAACCTCCATGGTTTTATCCAAACCATTACTTCAACTACTAGGCTCAACAAACATAGTAATAGAGAAAGCATTTTAGACTGGATTCTTATAAATAAAGTCAAAGATAGTTACAAAGTAGGAACTTTGCCAGATGATGTTAGCGATCACTCCTTAACATTCATAACAAGGGAAAAGGCTGATTGTGTAAACCCCTGCATTATAAGAAACATACGCACCATCAAACACTTCAATCCAGAACTGTTTCAGTCTGAACTTAGTGCATGTAATTGGAACCCCTTAAAAACACTCCCTCTTGAAAATGCAGTAATATACTTTAACTCTACTTTTTTATCCATTCTTGACTTACATGCTCCTGAACGTAGCATTCGAATTAAATCTAATGCTGCCCCCTGGCTCTCCCATGATACCAAAAAACTTATTCTCACTAGAAATAAAGTCTGGGCCGCATGGAGATCACACAGACATAACCCTGATCTTCTACACTTCCGCCAGCTTAGACATCTAACCAAAAAGGCAATAATAGCTGATAAAAAGAAATTCTACTTCAATCTACAACAAACTCACCTTAATAACTCAAAACTTTTCTGGTCTTCAGTCAATAGACTCCTCTCCCCAGGAAGTTCTAAAACACCTTCCCCACTTAATGCTGATCCTGATACCCCTCAACAAACTGCAGATGCTTTCAACTCTTTTTTCACTGAAACTATACAAGCTCTTGCTAATCAATTGAACGCTAATAACTCACATCCAACATGTAACCTTATAAACTCTGCCTTTAAATTCTCTCTACATCCTATCTCTACATCTTACATATACAGACTCCTTCTCAAACTAAAACCTTGTACCCCCTCTGCTGACAAGTTACCTTCACTCTTTCTACAAAAAGCTGCCAAGGCTATCGCATATCCTATTTCTATTCTCATAAACAGGACAATCAAAGAAGGTATCATCCCTGATTTATGGAAGGTCTCTCACATTATCCCACTCCATAAAGGTGGTAACTCCATTGACTACTCTAACTATAGACCTATTGCTCTCCTTTCTCCACTGGCCAAAATAATGGAGAAATGTATACACCATCAGCTTGTACAACACCTCTCTCTCCACAACATCATAGCCAACTGTCAACATGGCTTCAGACCATATCATAGTACTACTACTGCCCTCCTTTCCTTTGTAGACACTATTAACCGGAACCGTAACAACAATCTACTCTCTTCTGCCATCTTCATTGTCCTCTCCAAAGCATTCGACATGGTTAACCACTCTTTATTAATCAATACTCTTGAATCCCTATCTTTTGATATCCCTGCCATTAGATGGTTTACTTCTTATCTCACCAACAAAAAACAAGCTGTTCTCTGGAATAACCACATCTCTTCTCTTTTGCCTGTTTCTATCGGAGTTCCTCAAGGCTCTATTCTCGGCCCACTTCTCTTTTCCGTCTTCATTAATGATCTCCAAAATATAATCCCTCAAGCTACTTGCATTCAATATGCTGATGATTCTACACTCATCTGCTCTGCACCGTCCACTTCAGAACTTAGATCTCATACTCAAAAAGTCTTTAATACCGTCGAAACATGGTTCTCTAGTCGATTCCTCTTACTAAATGCTAAAAAAACTAAACTCCTCCTCTTCACCCCCACATCCAGGACCCCCCCTTTAAACTTCACCATCTCCTCTAACAATGCCACTATCATCTCTCCTGACTCTACCACTAAACTGTTAGGTATTACAGTTGATAATAATCTCTCTTTCAACCAACACATTAACAACTCCATAAAACTTGTCAGTAGGAAAATAGGATCCTTATATCGTATTAGACCATTTCTAACACCTTCCTCTAGAACTAGGATTGCTCACTCCCATCTGCTTTCCACTCTTCTCTATGCTTCTCCCATTTTCACCAACCTTAAGAAAAACAACCTAACTAAATTGGCTACCTGCTACAATAACATTGCTCGCTTCGCTACAGGGAACCCCTACAGAACACATCACTGTCTCAACCTTAAACCATTAGGCTGGCCAGAATTTCAAAACTATCTTGCAATCCAACAACTCACTATTGCCCATAAAATTCTGTACCAACCAATGAACACCCCTATACTCTCTCAACTCATAATCCCCTATAATAATCTTAACTCTCTCCACTCCTCTAGTAAACTATTGGCTAGTTCTATAAAATCAAATAACACTGCTGGTGACTCCCTTTTTACCAATTCTGTAGGTACAAAATGGAATTTACTTCCTAGCAACATAACAAAGATTACATCATTACCTCTTTTCAAACAAAACATTAAACTGCACTTCCAAAATCACTGGCTGTGCACCTGTAGTAAACCTGATTAACTTTCCACTACTTATACTCTACTTCAAAACTATCTCCTACTTCCTACCTACTTACTTGCTCCCCTTTCTATAACTAATCACTTCTAATTTCCCTTATTCTTAGCTCTCTTTTCTCTTACTTCCTACCTGTATCAATATCTTACAAAGTATTTTTTAACTTTATATAATGTCTTTGACTTTAACTGTGTGTGGTAGTAATTATTTCATTTAATATCTTTATCTTACTTAGTATTTTATGTTTGTATAGGTATTTTTTGTTTTATTTTGTGGACTGTGTGAGTCAGTAATTAACTCACTTAGTAATAATAAGTAACTGTAGAGTTGTTAGTTTTTGTCTATTCAAACTTTCTTTAAAACACAAGTATGTTTTACTTTTTTGTATTCTCTGTGGAGCTTTTCTCCCCGAGCCTCTACTGAAAATGGAAATATCTCCAGCTAGACTAGCCTGGTCAACAAATGTAAAATAAATAAATAAATAAATAAAAAATAAAATTCCATGAAAAAAAAAATTGTCAAAGTTCTTACTACAAAGTCCATACAATTTCCATCACCTTCTTCAAAGAGGCCCCATTTATGAGATTTGTGTTGCAGGAATATCATCAAAAATGCATAAATTTATCAAGCATTATATTCTAGACATGGTATCCAGCTTTGGATCTCCTTCGGGTCCACCATCCTTAATGTTATCCTATCATGATGCCACCCAGAAGAATAAGTAAATGGACTTTTGGTCCCAAAAGTCAAAGTGGACAGAGGGAATAAATTAAGATGCAGAAATTACATACTTACCATAACTCTGGATCTTCATAGGTTCATAGGTGCATAGATTAGTACTAAGCTAACTGCCCTTGTGAGCCATTTTAAGCCTAGCCAATTATCCCTTGTGAGACTCAAACCCCACACCTTCTGCTTGTAAGGCAAACACCTTAACCATTAGGCCATCCCACCCCATCTACCCTGACTTCCAGCCCTTCTTCCCCCTCCAAATTGTTACATCCTAGCTTCTGAACAGAGCAGGTAGACCTAACCTGGAACCTATCCACTAACTTTAGCTTTGCTTTCGCCCTCACCGGCTTATTATCTTCAAGGGAGCAAACTCAGTTAGAAGGGCAGACAGAGCATAATTGCATTATGGGAGAAGAGAGGAGCTTAAGTGCTGGAGTGAGCATAATAGATTAGAAATTTCCAGCTCAGGTCTGCAATGAGGGCAGATTACCCAACAGGTGAGATGGACAGAGTGGGATAATGAAAAACCACCATTATGGTAAGTACATAACTTTCATATATTTTGACAGCAGTACAGCAGTAAGTGATCCTTCTCAGCTTTCTAGTCTGAGAAAAACTTTATCTATACACAGTGCTTTTTTATAAAATTATTATATTTTTCTTTGAATACATGTATTTATATTTGAAGAAGTCATATTTATATCTGCAAAATTCACACTTTATTTAGTGTATCAGCAACTCAGCACCCCATTTGAAGAGAATATTTTCTTACTAAAAGAAGTGAAGAATACAAAGCAACATTTGTGATGTGAATTTGCTGGTACAAGACTTGATATCAGTAGCCTCAAACAGGAACAGATAAAAAATTCTTCATAAGGGCAGGTAACCACTGGGAAATATGGCACAGATTTAGAGTCTGATGAAACATAGGGAAAAGTAGATAAGTCCTTAGATCGATCACATTCAATCAGTCCATCAAATCGAGCTTATGGGTTCTCAAGCCACTTGTCAGATCCAAATCAACAAAACTAGTGATCCAGTTTCAAGCCACTTTAAGAATTGTTTTCCCCAGAAGACTCCACTTTCAGTGAGATCCTAGACTGTATGCAGCAGAGGAAATCTTGACCTACTAACCACCCATCTCAGGATGAGGAGGTTTTTTTTTAAACCTACAGCTCAAGACCCTGTACTTTTTGGTTGGTCCCTCTAACAGACAAGTTAATAGATGTGGCCATTAGGAGGTCAGAGCAGGAATCTTAAACATGTGAGTCATTGCCTTGGAAGGCAGACAAGACTCTCAGGTTCCCCAAGGACAGCCAGCACTGAGGCAAAAGTCTGTTGATGGATTCCATTATTGTGGCACCAGCATAGAAAAACATACCTGACCAATGATGATACAGCTACTATTAACCCCCCTACAAGGAATCCAGGGCTATGGACAGATTAAGAAAGTAGGTGTATACTTCAGGCACCTTCATGCTGAGAGCCCTAAGCTACACCACTCCCATAAACCGTTTTCAGGGGGATCTGGTGCAACAAGTCTTTGACAGTTTGGGAAGATCCCCTACATCAGATGTATGGAAGCAGTTGGAGAAGCAGCTCTTACACAGTGCAGCCAATGAAGCAGCTAGGGCAGCCAAACTGAGTGTGTCTATGAGACATCTGTGCAAATCTGGAGGCAATCAAGGGACATTTATCCTTCTGCTCTTCTTGCATAGATGGTCATCACACAGGAAAAATAGGTAAGAGAGATAATATCCACAGGCTATTCAATACATTTTCCCAGCCACCACAAAAATTAGAAATGCTGCTTCCAGACATTCCACCCATCATTTAGAAATTCAGTTTGTTCACTATCATATGAGAGTCCTGTAGTAGCAACTTCAAGTGCAGTGGTCTCAACGTTTCATACTCCTTTCAACAAAGATCATCATAACCAATATTTGTAAACAGAATTTACACTGGTGGCTAGACTCCCCTTCTGTGCATTCCTGCAGAAAATTTGTTCTCCCACTTCCGGAAGCAATCGTTATGATGGATGCCTCCTCCTTGGGATTGGGGCCTTTACAGGAGAGCAGATGGTCCAAGGGTTATGGACTCCAGAAGAGGCCAACAATCACATCAATGTCCTGGAGATGCCAGCAGTTTTTCTAGTGTTGAAGGATTTTCAAGACTCCCTTCCTCTTGGGGTGATATCTATCCAAACAGACAGTTTGATGATGGTTTGGCATATCAACAGTTAGGAATTAGGTCATATCACTATGCTAGGAATCAATGAGTTTTTGGCAATGGGAGATGGCCTTGCATTGTTTTCTAGTAGCAATGCACATTCCAGAAGGGATTGAATTAGCTTGCAGACAGACTGATGCCTCAAAAGTGCTGTCTCAATCTGATGGTGATGTAGCAGATATTCAGTCACTGAGGCCATCTTTGCTGCAATCTCCTTGCTTCCCAGCCAAACCAAGTGAAGCAATTATTTCACCATGATCCCCCCCATAGGGATAGGCACTGATGTATGCTGTATTTGGACTTCTCTATGCCTTTCCACCCTCACTCTTGAGTCCCAGATTTCTGTAGAAAGCAATCAAATGCAAGCTCTCCGTCATCATCATTATCCCCTTTTGGCTCAAGCAAATCTGTTTCCCCATTTTCAGACTTCACCTCAGGGGAACCTCCCAGGATACTGAATCCAATGCAATGCAGAATCTGCTTTCACACCCTTCTGGTAAGCCTCTCCCAGACCTTCTCAACCGCAAACTAGCTACATGGTTTCTGCACTACCAAAGATTGCCAGCAATCCAGCTCTTCCATCTAATGTGGTTAGGAGTATATCAGCTTACTAAAAGGATTCCAATCACAAGTTATATAGAAGAAAGTAGAAATGATTTGTCATTTGGGCACCATTGCAAGACACAGAGCCTTTTAAAGTTTCTGTTCCATATGTCCTTCATTTCCTAGCACTCATTTTATTCTGGGTCAATTTTCTTACTATTAAAGTCTAGTTAGCAGCCATTTCTAATTTTTAAATGGGCCAACAGGAGTGCTTGTTGACTTCACACAAACTCTGCAAAAGTTTTCTAAAAGAAGTTTTCCTTCTCAGGCCAGTAGTAAGAGAACCAGTTTCTCCACAGGGCATACATTTTTCACTAAAACATTGGCAAAACCTCCATTTGATCTGGCATCTACAGCTCAGCTGAAATTCCTTTCATGGGAGACTGTTTTACATGGACATAAATTCAGTGAGAAGGGCATCAGAACTTAAGGTGCTCTCTTCAGCTGTGCTTTATTTGATCTTCCATGAAAAACAGTATTTCTCCATACAAATTCACCCTTTTTGCCCAAAGTAGTTTCCGAGACAACCATGGTGCAGCTCATTCTCTTAACCAGTATTTTTCTAAACCATACCAACAAAGGATAATATAATCTCTACACCACAGGTGTTCATAGGCAGCTATGGTTTTACCTTCATAGTACCAAATTCTTCCGAAAAGATTCACAGCTTTTCATTTCCTTTGCATTTAATTTGCTAGTACTCAGTAGTTTTCAGATTGCATTTCTTAAATACATTCAACACATAATCACACTTTACTGGGCAAAACTAAAACTCATTCAGCAAAATTAGTGGCTACCTCTGCAGCCTTCTTCAAGTGTTCTTCAAAAGATGAAATGTGTTTGGTTGCAACCTAGCCATCTAGGCACACTTTCATTAAGTATTAAAAAGTAGATTCAGTTTCCAGGGTGACGACTTCCTTTGTAACCTTTGTCCTTAAGGGTCTCCTGTCATGATGTCACCCAAGCGTTCAGTCAGCCTGGGACTCTGACCAATTAGTTGGATTGGACAGACTGCATGAATGAGATGCAGAAGTTATGAACTTAGTATAATGCTGTATCCTTTATACATGTCCATACAATGTAACATTTCTCCCTCCTTCCCCTATCCTGTTGTCATCTGTGGGACCTAAAGGATATTAAAGTCTATATTACATATTACAATAAGCTTCTTATTCCTAGTGTCAAACCTGATGATCTTAGCCACTAAAGTATGATGGGTAAATAATTAAAAAAAAACTCAAGGCTGGAACACCTGTTTGTCAGGTCAGAAACAAGTGGCTTGAGAACCCATAAGTTGTATTGGATGGACATGAATCAAAGCCTCCAATGTTATGGTTAGTATATAATGTCCATCTACTACTACTGCTCTCTCTTCTCTCTCTCTCTCTTTCTCTGTCTCTCTGTCTCTCTCTCTCTCTCTCTCTCTGTCCCTTGCTCTTGAAGATTTACATATAAGGCAAATGCTTCACTGAACTGTACTTTTTGTTTGTTTCTTTAAATCTGCCTGGCAGCTATCTGGCCCACAACAAAGATTAGAGTATATCCATTCCATTATTAAGGTGAGAGACAGTCTTGGCACAGTTATCATCCAGAGAGCCATACTGCTTTTCTGTATATGGCCTACTCAAGCCTCTGATAACTGATATTTGTGACCACTCAAATGAAGCCTGCCATGCTTTCCCCCATGTGCATGCCTCTGTACATGCATGATGAAGGCAACTGAGTGAATGCAGCTTGGCAGAGCCAAACACACATCCCCAACCAATATGTTACAAATATGTTCTTCAGCAAGTGTTAGCATTGCAGCAGACTTGCTGCCTCCAAGGATGGGCAGGCTCATACTGGTTACTCACTCCCAGTATTTTCTGTTGACTTCTGCACAGCTCTGGCCATTAATCAGTTCTGGATTGTCTTGGTCACATTAGTGGGAACTGAGTTTTTACCAAAGGGGATGACGACACATTTTTTTGGCATTAAGCTTAAGGCCATGGTTTTGACACCAGTCATTGGTCTCAGTGGAGGCCTTTCTGTAGGATGTCTGCATCACTTGGGGAGTTAATAATGGCTCCCAGCTTGCAGTCATCTGCAAACTTGGTCAATCAGATTCTCTTTGTGTTGGCCTGGACTTCTGAGAAGTAGATACCGAACAGGAGAGGACCCAGGACCAGTCCTTGTGGGACTCCACTTGTGACTAGTCGGCAGTCTGACTTGAGTCTACTACTTTCACAGTGTGTCCTATCTGTGAGCCAATTTGCAACCCACCTAGTGATATAGGGGTTAATGTCTAGTTTGGTGAGTTTATCAATAATTCCCGAGTGAGGAATAGTATCAAATGTCTTGGCCAGATTGAGGTAGGCTGTATGCACTACCTTACCTTCATCCAGAGCCCTGGTGACTGGCTCAAAGAAGTCAACCAGGTTGAGCAGGCATGATCTCCCTTTCACAAAGCCATACTGCATGGGGTCTAGAGTTTGGAAATTTCCTATATCTTTGTTAACCAGATCCATGATGATGCACTCCATAGCTTTAGATATCAGACTCATCAGGTTAATGGGGCAATAATTCCCAGGGTCTGTAGTTGCTGCCCCTTTATGGAGAGGGATGACTGTAGCAGTGCACCATTCAGTAGGGACAAAGCCTGAGGTGAGGCTGTGACTGAACAGGGCACATAGATGTGGTGCCAATTCACTTTGTAGTTCATGTAGAACACAGCCAGGTATATTATTGGGTTCCATGGAAGCTGTATTCTTGGCATTGAACAATGCAGCTTTAACCTGTACTGCAGTAATGCTGGGTGTCTAGCATTCTTCTGGTATTGCGATTGGTCCTTTGGGGAGGAGAGAGGGGTAAAGTTGGCACTGAATCTGTTGGCTAGTATATTGGCAATATCTGTTGGCTCAGTGTAGGAGGTAGCATTGTGCAGTAACTCAGAGCAAATCTGGCTATTTCCATGGAGGTTCTTGATATAACTATAGAAGGCTTTGTGATTGTTTTTAGTGCCTGCTGCAATTCTGCCTTCATAGCCGGCTTTAGAGGATTTGATGAGGGATCTCAACTTTTTGTTGAGGATAATAAGGGAGTTTTTCCAGTTTTGGCACTTCACCTTTTTCTGCAACAGTTTCTTTCTTCTGTTGTAGAGTTTATTAATGGCAGGGGACCACCAGATTGGCTTCCTTTTTTTGGAGGAGAGCATCTTGGTTCTGTTGGGTATGGCTAGTTCCATGCATTTATGTACATGTTCGTACATTGCATTGGTGTATGATTTGGCAGTCATGCAGCTATTTTCCATTGGCATGGGTGCCATGAATTAGCCACCTTTGTTTTAGGAGCCCAGAGTCAGCTTTGGAGAAGTTTTTCAAGGTGGTTACCTTTGTGGGCGGTGTGGGTGAGATGTGGATTGCCATGGTGGTTAGTTTATGGTAAAATCTGACCAGGGCGGGATTGGCTACTAGTGTAGAGCAACAGTCACCCATGTTAGTAATAACCAGGTCAAGGGTGTTGTTTCCTCTAGTGGGGGTCAGAATGAGCTAGTCCAGGGCATTGGAATTGATGAATTTCAGGAAGCGTTGGGCCAGTTTATTGGTGCTTGAGTAGTTCTCCCAGTTGACGGAGGGGTAGTTGAAGTCTCCTAGTATGAGAGTGTTGGGTTGGAGCTTGATAGATTCCAGGGTGCTTAGAAGCATGGAGTGAGAGTCTAGGGACATGGTTGGGGATGTATAGCAGGCTATGACCTGGATCGCCATCTTAACCAATGTTAGTTGTACCTGAAGTATCTCAGATGCGTTATGCTGGGCTACTAGGCTGGAGGTGTGCATATCTTTTATGAATATGGAGACAACACTGCCTTTGGAGCTGCAGTTCATGTTTCAGGGCCGAAAGGTGTGGAATGAGTTATAGCCTGGTAGCACAGGAGTGCTTTCTGCCGCTTTAAACCAGGTCTCTGTAACAGCACAAATGTCGATGTTCGCCATTTTGAGGAGTGCTTCGAGTGAGTGCATCTTGAGATTTAGACTTCTAGCATTGAGCAGCATGACCCTCAGATTGCATTTATTTATAGCTGTTATGGTGGTAATTTGGTCTTTGGAACACTGCCTAAAAAAGGCACTATAGGGGTGGTAAGAGCCTTAGATAGTACCCGGAAATCCAGGGGTGACAGATGCAGGCCATCTCTGGCAATGCATCCAAGTCTATCAATCATGTCGTCCCAAGCAGACAGATACTGGATCCCCTTAGAATGACACCAGAAACTTAGCCAGTTGTTGAAGTAAATCATTTTTTGTTTGTACTGCGGTATCATTCTGAGTGATGGTAAGATACTGCTCAGGGCTAGTGTCATACCTGCCTGGGCCACATTAGCGTAATCATTTGAAATGTCTGAACTCAGTAGATCAAGTCTTGAAATGCAGACCAAATGGCTGAAAGAACAAACTTACATACGTATACAAAGTCTGAGATGTCATTTCTTGGAATATTCCCTTTTCTCAAAGGTATGGTGAACTCAGAGTTGGAATATATAAGTTTGGAGGTGCAGAGGGGGCTTGCCCACTCCCCTGTAAAAAAAAAAAGTTTTAAAGGGAAGAGTGATTTTTGAGATTCACTGCTCTCCAGGTTTTTTTTTTTTTTTTTGGCTTTTGGGCAGTCAGCATGTTGAGTACTGACATTTCAATAGGGAACCTACAGTTAGCAGTAAAACATGCTTACTACAAATGATGGGATTACAGGTAAGGAATATTTTGTTTCTTTATTGTCTGATTTTTCTTCCATGGAGTCATATATTAACTGATGCCCTTTATTACAATTATTATTGTTTCAGATGTACCTTATCCCTATTGCTGACCTGTTTGAAGCCTTTCATGTTTTTTCTGAGCATCCTTCTCTGCAATATAAAATGTGGAGAGCAATAGGAGTACGTATTAGCATTGATGCTTTCATGGAAAACACAGCATACCAGGTCAGTTATATTGACATTCAGTTGTTTTTGTTCAGTCATAGAGCAATACTTTGATAATCTATGAAACTTCTTGAAAAATATTACTGCACTTGCAAAACATTGCTATTAAACATGTAGGTAAAACTGTCATTTACAAACTGTTGTTTCATTTCAGCTATTCTATCAATTCTTATCAAAAATATCTAAACTGTATCTGATGTTGTCCTTTTCATTCATTCCTCAATGATTGGATATTGGATCCGACCTCATATCTAACTTGGCCACATATACTAGACTTTTGGATCCAACTCACAAGCTCCTCCTTCTACTCTTAATGCTCCAGTCAACTAGTAATACTCCAGATCTTATTTGCTGCCATCTCACACAGACACAGATCCTTCTCCAAATGTTATTTTGGATATTGTTGTAGTTTTTGTGAGTAGTAAATTCATCTCACACAGACGCAGATCCTTCTCCAAATGTTATTTTGAATATTGTTGTAGTTTTTGTGAGTAGTAAATTATTTAAAAATCTTTCATCTATCATTCTCTAATTAATCACCTCCCTCTCCTGTTAAATATTTGGGTTTTCTTCTGATTATCTTTTTATTCCCTTTTTCTACCTTTTGGTAGTTCTGATGTACCATAGCTGGCACCAATCAACCACCTCTTCCATTAGGTCCTCCAGAAGTCTGTCAGAGGCCAGTCTGGATAGGATAATGAGGAAATTCCTCAGAGCTCAGATTTAGATGGGAGTTATTCTAGCTCCATGCTCCATCACAGCAGTGAGCCTCACATCCACTTTTCATGTAGTGATCTCTCTTTCTCATATCTGTCCCACTGTTTCAGAGCCCTTGGATCTGAGATCCCCAAGAGTGTTGATGTCAGATCAGAAGATGACTAGGTCTTTGTCTCCAACAGCCCCCCTGACTTGTTCTGTTCCAGTTCCCTTGGATCAGGATGAGTCTCAGAGCTGAAGCATAGGCACTGGATCCGGGGGCTGTGTTACACTAATGCTAAAGGAGCCATCCTAGTCTCTTAGAGCTTCAGTGTTGGACAGCTCAGGTCTAACTCAAGGCATGTATCTGGACAGGGTCAAGGTTTGGCAGCTTTGGAGGTTTCAGAGCTGGTGTGGTCAGCCATGTCTTTCCCCAGTCTGTCTGCCTTCAAGGTAGTGAAGAGGGCTGTCTGTCGACAAAGAGATTTGACTATTCTCTCATCCTTGGATCCTACATCCCTTTCTCCTTCAGGTCCAAGCTCTGGTCTTCATAGGCCTACTCCAGAGGGACAGCTGGTATCATTTAGCATCCAGAGAGTCCCCATTGAGGAACTTCCCCTCTCTTCGGATACCTCTCCTGACCATCCCACTGAAGAGGTTCCCCAAAAGATAACATGCAAAAGGAGACACACAGATTCCCTTGTGGACTCCCTCACTGATGATACTGACTTTGATGAAGGGAGAGGGTCACCCAGATCTCCATTGGATGATGTCTCCTTCGCAGACATTCTAGGGATCCTTAAACAAAAAGGTGTATGGTCTTTGGATACTCCCTCCCCAAAGGAGTCAGTTTTTCTGGAAGCTTTTGGGTCTGGCCCATCTATGTCTTGAGCAACTCCCCCCAGTGGATGAACTTATCAATTTAATCTCTTGCTAGGCATGGAAGGAACTGGATTCTGTTGAACCCATTCCCTGATGCCCAGACAAAATGTTGGCACTGCCATAGGCTAGGTTACGTTGGAGTAAAGGAGTCCCTATTGATGCTATGGTTGTGGAGGTAGCCATTAAAAAGGAGCTAGCAGAACACAGCTCCTCAGTCCATCCCCCTAATACAGAGTCCAGGGCATTGAGCATGTTTGGAAAGCACCTTTTTGCTTCAGCGACCTTTGCCTTGAGGTCCCTATTTAGCACACTTCACAAGACTACAGATGTATTTGACCAAGGAACTCTCCAAATCCCTCTGAGTCCATATCTATGAACTCTCCAAATCCCTCTTGAGTCCATGTAGGACTACAAGAGGTCTTGTTCATGGCTGGCCACTTGATTATCCATTTCCAATTTGTCTATGAGGTTAATATCCCATATTGAGGAGGATACCTCACAGGCTGCCAGTTCAGGCGTAGCCATTAGGAGACACGCCTGGATGCATTTATGTTTATGTGCATTTGCAGAGCCTTTCAAGTCTTCCTTCATCATTGCTCCTTTGATGATTTGTCTTTGTTTGGCCTTACTGTGAAAGAAATACTTTCCAGGAGTGAACAAGAAGGAAAGACTTTGTCTGGTGTAGCAATATACTTTTCTAACCCTCAGCAATCCTTTTCCTAGAATCAAAGAGGAGGCAAGTAAATGTGGTTTTATAAGTCCCAGGGATCTTTCCAGGATTCAAGTGAGGACAACTCTTCCAGAGGCAGAGGGGGGAGTTCAAATGGAAGATACCATACTTGCAGCAGAGGAGGCCTGTATAACCAGGGTTTCTGAGATTCTTTTTCAGATAAACCCTTTCAGCACTCCTGAAGGATTGCCTGACTGCCCACCTGTGCAGGCAGTCAGGGGGCACTTGTCTTTGCACCCAGATGCCTGGGCTTCTATAACAAAAGATTCTTGGGGCTAAAAATAATATCTAGAGGTTATTTCATACCATGTTTTCAGATTCCTCCAACCAAAAAAAGAAGGATTCCCAATGTCCCACCCATTCAGAGGGAAGCTGCAGCTCAAGAGATTCAAAAGCTGCTAGACAAAAGAGTCATCCAGGAGGTCCCACCAGACAAACAGGATTTGAAACTTATTCAAGGTTCTTTTTGGCACCCAAGAAGACCAGGGACCTGAAGCCAATTCTGGATCTAAGCAAACTGAACCAATTTGTGAAGATGTCAAAGTTCTGAATGGTCATGGTTCAGTCCTTTCTGCCTTTTCTATGCAAGGATGATTGGATGTGCTCAGTCAATCTTTAAGACGTGTACTATCATATCAGATGATCACAAAAACTTCTGTGTTTTTGACCTGGGCCAATCACTATCAGTTCTGAGACCTGCCCTTTGGTCTCACCACAGTCCCCAGGGTGTTTACCAAATGTATAGCAGTGGTAGCAGCTCACTTGAGATTACTGGGATTCTGAATGTTTCCATATCTAGATGACTGGTTCCTTTATGCCCCAAGCAAGCATCTTCTAGATCAGTCCAGGGAATAGTTGCTCCAACTTTGTCAAAGGCTAGACATTTCAGTCAACACTTCCATATCTCATCTGCAACCTGTACAGAGTCTGGAATTCATAGGTGCACAGTTGAACACAGTCAGATAGCTTGTCTTCCTTTACATCATGTAGACACAACCAACTTTCAGGTACAACAATTTTTTTCCACCCTTCTCCTCCAGCCTGACTTTTCCTTCAGGCTCTAGGTTCGATGGCAATGACCATGGCCTTAGTTCCAGTGGCCCATTTCTTTATGTGTATTCTCCAATGGACTCTAGCTACTCAGTGGTCTATTTTGCATCATCTCTTGCCTTTTTCAATCAAACTCACTCGAGTCTGCAAGGATGATCTTTGTCTTTATGTGTATTCTCCAATAGACTCTAGCTACTCAGTGGTCTATTTTGCATCATCTCTTGCCTTTTTCAATCAAACTCACTCAAGTCTGCAAGGATGATCTTTGTTGATGGATTCAATCGGACAAAGTTTACCTAGATGGTCCTTTTATTCTGTCCCCTCCAGTAGCCATGGTGACCATGAATACCTCCCAGCTGGGGTGGTGGAGCATTCCTTGGGGCAGATTGCCCAAGGTGTATGGTCGCCCCAAGAGCCAATTTGCATATCAGTGTTCTAGAGATGAGATAGATCCTTCTAGAACTGCAGGCCTTTCAAGATGTTTTTCCTCTGGGAACCATTGTGATACAAACTGACAACATGTATGTGGCTTGGTACATCAACAAATGGGGAGTAATGAATTTTATCCCCTTTGTCAAGAGGCAGTGAGATTGCAGCAGTGAGCAATCTCCTGCAAACGTTTTTCTATGGCAATGCACATATTGGGAAGATCCAACGGGCTAGCAGACAAACTCAGCAGGTCTATTCTAAAGCCTCATGAGTGGTCTGTCAATCAATCAGTGATAGAGAGGACTTTCTATCATTGGGGACAACCTTGCTGTGATGTCTTTGCATCTCCCCACAACAACAAGTGCAGCAGGTTTTTTGCCCTAATCTCCCCTCAGGGGGAGTCACCAACAGATGCTCTAGTCCACATTTGGCCCTCCAGTCTCCTTTATGCTTATCCTCCATTACCTCTGATTTCAAAATTCTTACAGAAAGCAAATCAGTTGAAGAGCTCAGTTATCCTAATTGACACCTTTTGGCCTTGCCAAGTATGGTTCCCCTTCCTTTGATATCTTTGATATCCTACATGGATACTAGACCTCAGTCCAGACCTCTCACATCCCTCCAGGATGAAGCATCCTGATATTCCAGGCCTCAAACTGACTGCATGTTTTCTGTAGTTCTGTTGGTAGCTATACAGCCCAGGCTTTCCTCCCCAGTCCATTGAATACATCTACCTTCCCAGAAAGCTTTTTGCAAGTTTTTTTTTTACAATCAAAGTACAATTAGCAGCTATATCTAATTTTCACTCAGGAAAAAATGCTTCCTCTTTAGCTTCTACCAAATTGTGCAAGGCTTTTCTAAAAGGCAATTTCTTACTTAGTCCTCCAGTAAAAGACCCATCACTTCCTTGGAATTTAACAGTCATACTCCAAAGGTTGACCCAACAATCCTTTGAACCATCAGCTAAGTTTGATTTAAAAAAGATTTCTTGGAAAACAGCATTCCTAGTAGCTATTACATCTTCAAGGCGAATTTCTGAACTCCAGGCTCTATCTTCCAATTCCCCTTACATTATTTTTCAGAAAGACGGAGTCACATTACAAACAAATCCATCCTTCTTAATGAAGTTAGCATCTGATTTGAATATCGATCAAGCAATTTGTTTCCCTGTTTTCTTCCCTGACTTCTCTAATAAGGGAGACTATATCCTTTATCTTTTAGGTGTACATAGACAGATACATTTTTATTTCCACAGAACAAAAGATTTCAGGAAGCTGGAAAAGCTCTTTGTTTCTTTCTCCCTGAACAGATTGGGATCACCAGTTTCTAAAGTTACCCTGGCCAAATGGATTACTGATTGCATTTCCTTTGTTTATTTTCAGCAAGGCCTCTCCCTTTCAAAGCCTCCTAACACACATTCTACCAGATCCATGGCAACTTCTTCTACCTTTTGGTCTAAAACTTCCATTAATGATGTTTGTGCAGCAGCTACCTGGTCTAATGTTCATATCTTTATTGTTCATTACAAACTAGATTTAACCTCCAGAAGCAGAGCTGCTTTTGATTCTGCAGTTCTCCGGAATATCCTTCCATGAGAGCCACCCCATGATTCACTTAGGTGGGGACCCTGTCCTAATCAATGGGGAACAAATGAAAAGGACATCAGATATTAAAGTTATGTACTCACCATAACTATGCACCCCTGTTGTCCATTTTCATTCTTCCTCAACTGCCTACCCTCCTTAACCTTCCTTTCATCTTCTGGAGTGAACTTGTGGATAGTGTAGAACCTTTTGTTCCAGGTATGAGCCCCAGCTCTGCTGCTCTTTTCTTCTTGCACTATCTTAGGGATGAGGTTCCCAGGTCTGATTCTCAGCTGGGGTGCCTTCTGTATGGAGTCTGCATGTCCTGCCTGTGTTCACGTGGGTTTCCTCCTGGTTCTCCTGTTTCCTCCCACTTTCCAGAGACATGCATCTGGAGCATTTCTTCCCAGACCTCCTCTGAAAATGGGCACTGTCCCAGTCAGATTTTTCCAGTAAACAAATGTTTAAATAAATAAATATAAGGCAACAAACTTGATCTGAGGTATTGCTAGTTAAGTGGGGCATTAGGGATATAGGGAGGAGCTTATGAGTTGGATATGAAAGTCTAGTGTCTGTGGCCAAGTCAAATCCGAGGTCAGATCTGATACTCAATCACTGAGGAAGAATGAAAATGAATAACACAGGTGCATAGTTATGGTGAGTACATAACTTTAGTTTTTAAAGTGTGAGCAGCTGTTGATCTGATGTAAAATGCATTAGGACTTTGCTAAGTTTACTAGGTACAGTGTAACCACTCAATGTTTGCTTTGCTCTCTGATTCCTGACTATATTAACACATTAGTCTACCCTATCTTGTCAGATAGTGATAACAACAGTCATGAAGAAAGAAAGAATAGTTGTGTAAAATCTTACCATAACCATAGATGTTCTTCTCTTCCATGCTACAGTATTCTCACATGTGGGTTCCTCCACCTCAGGTGACCCAAATGTCCGGTTCATCTGACCCAAGCTTAAGCCTGGTTGCTGTCTGGTGCATGGGACATCACACTCTGGGCCATAAACCATGGGTAATAAATGTGACATCCGCATGCGCAGAATTCAGAACTGACTACCCAGTCGGACAATAGTCTAAGGATAAAGGAAGAATGTCATCCAGACAGGGAAAAGGCCCTCTAGGGGGGTAGGAGGGAGGGAAAGAATACTGCAACATGGAAGAGAAGGACATATATGGTTATGGTAAGATTTTGCACAACTATTCTATGTCCTTCTGTTCTCATGTTGCAGTATTCTCACATGTGGGAGAGTACCACATTTCATGTAGAGAAAGGGGTGAAGGAAGAGATAGCAGTCTCCAGGAATCCATGGAGGATGGTTCTTGCAAATCCTGCCCTGGCTCTAGAGATGTTATCCAATTTATAGTGCTTGGTGAAGGTGTGTACAGAGGACCATGTGGCCGCCTTTAGGATAGTGGCAGTATTCATGCCTTTGAGAAACACCCCTGAAGAAACCACTGTTCTAGTGGAATGGGCTTTTGACTGTGTGTGGTAGCTCTTTACCATGGAAGGAGTAACAGAAGAATATAGTTTTACAGATCCTGGAGGATATAGTCTGTTTTGATACAGTTTTCCCCAAGGCCCTGAGGTGTAATGATACAAAGAGTTGGTTGTACTTTCTAATGTTCTTAGTCTTATCCAAATTAAACCTCAGTTGCCTGTGAACATCCAGAGAATGGAGTACTCTCTCATTGTCATTCTATGGCAAAGGTAAGAAGGTTGGTAAATGGATAGATTGGTTGAGGGACATTTCATTGACCACTTTGGGCATGAAGGAGAGGTTAATATGAAGAGAAACCCTGTCCCTGTGGAAAATAGTGTAGAGTGGATAACCATGAGTTATTGCAACTCAGACACTCTTCTAACTGAAGTAAGTGCTACTAGCAACACAGTCCTCCAGGTGCACATCTTTAAGGTTGAAGAAGCTGCTGGCTTAGAGGGGGCAGTGGTCAGTTTCTCTAGAACAAAGTTCAGGTCCCAAGGAGGAGGGATGGGCTTCCTTGGTGGTCTGATGTGGAGAACCACTTTAAGAAAGAGTTTCACTTCCAATCTCAATATTAGGGGTCGATCCATAAGTAAGCAGGCTGAAATGGCTGATAAATGGATAAAGAATATGAAAGTTCTGATTTTAGGAGCTCACACAAATAGGCTAGAACTAGAGGGATATCCACCGGGAAGGAGTATAATTACCTTTGAAGACACCAGCTGGAGAACCTTTTCCACTGTGATAAATAGGATCTCCTGGTAGTAGGTTTCCTGGTCTCCTGCAGGACAGATAGCATGTCCTCTGAGTAAAGGTGTCTGAAAGGGATCAGAAGTTTATCACCCACAGGGTAAGGCTAAGGGTTTGCAGATAAGGATGGATGAGAGTTCCCTTCTGTTGTGTGAGAAGGCCCACCTTGTGAGGCAACTTGTGGTGATTGCCCTTGGCAAAAGTAGAAGAAGGGGGAACCAATGCTGCCTTGATAAATAGGGGCTCACCAGCAAGATTTCTGGTTTGTCCCACCAAATTTTCAGCAGGACCTTCTGGATGAGAAGGAAGGGAGGAAGGCATATAGGAACAGCCCCTTCCATGGAATTGAAAAGTCATTCACTTTCCATGCTAGTGGTGAGGGGATCCTCGAGCAGAATAGCCATAGTTGTCTGTCCTGAGGTGAGGCAAACAAATCTATCTGTGGAGTGACCCATTGGTGGAAAATGTTGAAGAAGACATCCCTGTGTAACATCCATTTGTGATTTAGAGACACAGATATGAGGAGGGCATCTGCCTGATGGTTGTCCTGTGATGGGATGTATACTGCCTGCACAATGTTATGTTGTACTGAGTGGCCAATTCCCATGCTTGTATTGCCAGCCTGAAAAGTAACTAGGATCCCCCCCCCCCCCCACTTGTTGAAGTACCACATCACTGTTTTGTTGTCTGTGAAGACTTGTAGGGGACCAGGTTGTATGAGCAGGAGGAATGTCTTTAGGGCTAGGAGGAGAGCAGTCATTTCCCTCACATTGATATGTTTTTTTCTGGCGGGAAGGCCCCCATTGAGCCTAGACCTTGAGTCTGTTCATGGTGGCCCCCCCATTCCAGATTGGAGGCATCTGTGTACATGAATTGGACTGTCTTGGTGGGCTGTAGAGGATGACCTGGATTCTGAGTTATTTGTTGGATCCACCACCCCATCTTTTTTTCAGGCAGGAAGGGCACTTGAAAGTCCAGGATGTGATTGTGCTGCGACCAGACTTTTTTTAAGTACCACTGGAACTTCCTCATGTGCAACCTGGCCAGGGGCAGCATTGGAAGAGTAGCTGCTATTAGGCCTAGAAGGCATAGAAATTCCCTGGCTGAGATGTGGGTGACTAGAAGTAGGTGTTGTATAAAGTTTGTTAGAGAAGTGACCTTGTCTTGTGGGAGGAAGGCCTTCATCAAGTCTGTCCTTATTCTGCAACCCAAGAAGATCTGGTCTTGGGATGGGGTGAGGGAGGACTTCACTGTGTTCAGACTAATCACAGACCTTGAAGGAGAGACACAGTGAATCTTAGTTATGCCTGAAGAGTGCTCACCTCTTCTGCTTGGATGAGTAGGTCATCTAGGTAAGGGTAGATTTGAATACCTTTTGTTATGCAAAAGGCTGCTGCTGGGGCTAGACACTTTGTGAAAACTCTTGATGCTATAGACAAACCAAAAGACAAGGTAGTAAATTGATAGTATGAGGATAGCACAGCAAAATAAAGAAATCTCCTGAAGTCTGGGTAAATGGGGATACAGAGATAAGACTCCTTCAGATCCAAAGGGGCCATGAAGGTGCCAGGTGTCAAAAGTGGAAGAAGGGTTTGTAATGATAGCATGCAGAAGGAGGGTACATACAGGAAAGGGTTTAACAGGGATAGGTCCAGTTTAGGCCTCCATGGGCCCTCCTTTTTGGGGACCAGCAAGAGCCTGGAGTAAAACCCCTGACCCTCTTGTCCTGTTGGAACCCTCTCTATGGTGCTCTGAGATAATAAATCCTTGATGACCTGGGGTATCAGATGAATTTGTTTTTTTGAGGTAGGAGTATACCTTTTGATAACGGCTTTTCTTGCCAGGTCATTAAGTACCGTTTTTCTACTACTGATCCATAGGTCTGAAGTGATGTGTTGCCATAGGGAAAGACAGTGAGAGAGGCGGGTGGACAGGCGGAGATGTGGAGGGGATTTAGTGAGTCACGCATTGTTTGGTCTGTCTGATAAGGGCTGCCTGGGGGTAGATTGGGAGGAAGTAGTCCTAGGGGATGAGGTTTCCTAGCCCCTTTCCTATGATTTGAGGAAGAAGTGGAAGAAGCAGGTGCCCTCCTAACAAAGCTAGGTTTGGCAGGGTAGTTCCTGTAGAATTTTGGAACTGGGTATACCAGAAGATGCTTCAAGTCCTGCAGTTCCTTGCTTTTTTCCTGCAATCGTTTGAGTAGTTCAGCAGATTGCTTGCCAAAGAGGAACTTGTTGTCCAGGGGGGCATCCAGGATCTTGTTCTTGAAGTCATCTGGGAGGGGTTGATGTCTGAGCCAGGAGTATCAGCGTAATACAGAGGCAGATGCGGCTGATCTGGCGGAGGCTTAAGCAGCATTGTAGATGCATTTTATGGAATGCCTGGCGACCTGTGCTGCTAAGGAAAGCTTAGAGTTCACTTAAGGATTTTTAGCAGACTCAGGCATAGAAGAGAGCAATGTTGATGCCTGGGAAACCAGATCTAGAGCATACTTTACCATATGTGTGGTAATTAATGGCCCTAAAGGCCAGGGTGGAGGAAGTATAGATCTTTTTTTCCCAGTCTGTCCATCACCTTACTATCCTTATCTGATGTCAGCAGTGAAGAGGAAGGAATCTGCCTGGATTCCTTGTGTGGTGCCACTGCAATGACACGTGGGTCTGTCATGGGTGGCTTGATGAGGTACTTGTGATCATCAGGAACTTTATAGAACCCATCTTGCCTTTTTTCAGCCGAAGGTTAGGATTCTGGGGTCTTGGATGCAGAAGCAAAGGCATCCAGGTAAGCAGGAATCACAAGCGGAATAGCAGAGGGAGAGGGAGACTCCATCTGGAGAAGCTCAAAATATCTTTTCTGTATCTCAGTCATTTGGGTGGAGTCCCACTTGAAGTATTCTCTCATTTTGGAGATAGTTTCCCCAAAGGTAATTTCTTCTGATGGGGAGTCTTCTTCCGAGGAGTCCTCATCTGGAGAGCAGCATTCCAAAGGAGAGGCCAGCTGAAAGGTATAAGTGAGAGATTTATCAGAGGAAGAAGAAGAGGAGTTTTCCTCCTGAGTCTGAGGAAGAGGGATGGAGGTGGCAGGGCTAGGTCTAAGGGTAGGCAGAGCAGGAGTATGTGAGGCTGTGGGCCTCAGGGCAATAAAGACCTGGAAAAGGGACTGGAAAAAAAGTTTGCCAGTCTGGCTGGTCTTCCACTGGGGCAGACAAATGCCTGTTTTTTTTTCAGTTTTTCTTAAGAGAAGGGGTCTTAGGAATAGTTTGAGAGGCCAAAGGCCTAGAGTCAAGCGTCAGGCCAAGGTGCCTTGTTCAGAAATTGAAGGCGGCTGTCCAGGTAAGCCCAGTTCCCTCTTAACAGTGGCAGAGGTAGATGTCGCAGAAACCTGTATAGATGTGCCAAATAGAGATGCTAGGGCAGCTTCTGACATGGTACCCACCAAAGTCGCCAGTTCTTCCGGGCGTCCGAAGTCGGAAGTGCAGCAGCAGCAGCAGACCTTGAGACCTTGGCCTTCTTTTTTGGTGGCTTCACCTCGACAGCCAGTTCAGCATCCATGTCTAGAGCCAGGCATTTTAGTCACTGGTTCTCAACAAACAATTTAAGGGCTGCCAGATGGCTGCACAAGGTCTTAGGGGCAAACGACTGACAGATATCACAGGTCATATGGTCATGGGATGGGCCTAAGCAGAATAAGCAGAGGTAGTGTGCATCTTTGTGTGTGATTTTCTGACCACACTTACATTTTCCCTTCCTAAATGACATCGGCTTTTAAAAGACAAACAGCAACCTAAGCTCTATCAAAAATAGAGGATTCCCCAATGGGGTACTTATCTTTAACGCCTTCTGTAACAAGAAGCAGAATGAGCAAGCTGACGTTCGACTGCAGCAGAGAAGTTCAGAGGTCTGTGTGTGAGGATGTCACATTTATGGACCAAGGTTTGTCGTCCCCGTGTGTGACATCCCACACACCAGACAGCAATCAGGCTTAAACTTAGGTAGATCAGCTGGACGTTCAGGTCACCTGAGGTGGAGGATCCCACATGTGAGAATACTACAACATGAGAATAGAAAGACATCAGCAGTGATATCACATTTCTAGGGAGTCAGAAAATGCTGTCTGTGTAACTGGATGGGTCTGTGCAATGCTCTTCCCTGCAGCATCTTATAAGTTATTTTTCAGGAATATGGGTATAAGTTTCAGCATAGTCATGCATCAGAAATGCAGAGGCAAGCTTGAACAAAGAGAATACCTGTCAGTTCTGCCTCCTGGGGTTGAGTGTTCCAAATACTGTAAACAACATTTGGTAGTAGGTAACTTAGTATTAAGCAGTGGGGTGGCATAATTACTTTGTGAAGTCAGCAGTTAGCTGGAAAAAAATATTCTCCTGAACAATTTGAGTGATATAAACCAATGGATGTATTATGTTATACTTTCTTGTAATATTTACAATCCTCCATGCATTTTACAAAACCTCCATATTTGAACTTGGTATGTGAATATGCCATTTGTATTGTCATCACATGACTTGTAAATGATTTTCATCTTTTTTCCTCACTAAAGGATTATTGCTCCAAATGGTAACTAAGTTACATAATGTGCTATTACTATGACTAACTTGCTGTGTTTGCAGGATTTTAAGAATAGAAATCTTGCTTCCACCATGACAAAAAATATGAGTTTCTAAGCCAGCCAATGACACAAAGGCAGGACATCTGTCTATGTTGCTGGCAGTCCAATTTCAGGAAAGGACTTGGGCTGATGGTAGGTTTGGCCAAGAGGGATAGGATAAACAGGCTGACAGCCAGTTCTGCTATCCAGGTGGAGAGGAAAAATGCAATGCTAGTATGAACTTTAGTGGTGACCAGTAGCCTCACATGACATCTCAGGGTTAATACAGTGGGTGGCAATGAAATCATGACATCACTGCACTAGACATCTTCATAGCTAAGGTAACTCACCAGCAATCGCAAGAATGAATGAAAACAGGCTCCATGCTCACTGCTCCTCATGGGATCCCCCATTATCTAGGACTAGTTTACAGTTACAATTGAAGATAACTCCCTGAGGAGTCAGGGGTTCACTAAGTGAAAGGTTATATCCAAGGTTCCTAGTAAGCAGTAGCTGGGATTCAGAAATGGGTGAGCATGGAAGCCGGGAAGACAGCCTCAGGCAGTGCTGTTTCTGGAGGATGCAATTAAAAAATAAACAAATAAATAAAAGAGCACCATATCTGATCTTATTAAACATAAGCCAAGTCTAACCCCTAAATCACTATGAAAAATATCACAAAGACACATTTGTTCAATGGACTTACAGAAAGACTATCACATTCTTTTGTGCACAGAGGGGGGAAAGTAGTGTGATATCAACTGATGGAAGCTGCGAATGGACAAAATCCACTACATCACAAAAAATGTTTGTCTAGTTATTGGGACTCTTCTTTATCTCCAAACACTCTGTCTGAGCAAACTGTTGCTGCTTTGAAAATAACTAGATGGTCATCACATTGATCACTGCTGGCCAGCTTCCAAAGCTTAAGGGCACCTTTCTCATGGCCAAACAATTAATCAGATTGAGCATAACTGAAGAAAGAGAGGTTTGGACCCCAAAGTCCTTCAGAGCTTTCCTGCTGCCGAAGAACACTCTTCTGGCAGACTTTCAAGGATCAACAATCAGCTAACAGTGTTCAGTTACTTGGTAGATACATTTCCTTGGTGGAAAGTGAATTCTTTCTGTGAAATTCAAACTTTTAAGCTGGGAAAAAGCTGTTTTTATAGACTGTCACATGACTTGTAACTTTTAAACAGGAACAGTATATTTTATGTATTTATTTATTTATTTATTGAGGGTAAAACTTGTTAAAAATAATTTAATACTACTTTTTCCTTGGTAATAGTTGCATTATTTTACTTTTGGGGGTGGTGTTAGTATTTAAAGTGCTTTATAGTATGCTTTTTGTTGTAAAAGTGTTTTTTTTTTTAAAAAACATACCTTTAGCAACTACTGCTGCCAAGCTTTTCTTGTATTCAGCTATCTTGTTCTGGCTACACCATGGAACAACTTACTGGTTCCCAGTTTTCCTTCTTCCAGGCACAAAAAAAAAAGAAAAAAATGCCAAGCACCCTTTGTCACTTCAGCAGGCTATTAAAGTTCTTCGGGTACAGATGAGTGACTCTGTTGTGGCCATTTCTGGTTCTGTGGGCTATTAGTCTTTTTCCTTGATTGTCTCTGCTGTAATCACCGCAGCTACCATGAACAGGGGGCTAAACATGTCCTCTGCAGTTGTTGGACTGCCTTTTGGAGGACAAGGAAGAACCATTCTTATTGGTCTTGAAAGAAGGAGCTGTAAATACCTCTCTATGTAATCATAATAAAATGCCTATCCCTAGGGAGGTTTTGCCTGTCAGAAGTAGGTCTGTTTTTTCAGATATTCCTGTCAAAAGAAGCAAAAAGTTTGACTTGTATCCTCTGTCTCACTCATTTTGGACAGGAGTGATTTATAGGGCTTAGCACAGGATTTATTTTAGGCTCTTGACCCTTCTAGTTTTGATGTTTCTGGTAAAAAGGGGGGATTCTTCATTTTATGAAGAGGTTCAAAGTTTTGAATCACAAAATGCTGCAAAGGGACCATTTCTGTCATTTGTCCTCAGGCTTTTCAGTCTAATTCTGAGGAAAGTGAGTCTTCTGAAGGCTTTTCTTTTTCTGAAATAATTTCCAGATTTAATTGGTTGTTTCAGTGGGAACATAATGACATTCTAATTATAATTTTCGGAACCTGCTGCAATTCCTCCTGTTCTTCCAGCACTTCCAGAAATCCATCCTCATTTTATAATTGTTTATATTCTAACTTCAAACCAGACCAAGCAGAAATTTCTCTGGTAAACCTAGTTGCTGCTGTTAAACACCTGGTTAATGTTGTGACATCCCCTCTCTGGGCCAGTAATCAAGGAGCCTTAATCCTCACCACTGACACTAGCAATGGATGTTTACTTTGAACAAAATAGATACACATAGTATTTCTAGATGTAGCACAATTTCCCTTAAAGGCACATAGGGAATACACTCAGTCTGTGGCCTGGATTTCTCTTTCTGTCTCCCTCCAGGTCCCCTGTAAGACTCCCCACTGGCACAGCCTCAGCCGAGTGTCCAAGTCAAGTCCTCCACCACTCTCTCTGTGAAACCAGTGCTCTGGGTCACTGCCCCAAGAAGCTGACACACACACACACACACACACACACACACACACACACACACACACACACACACACACACACACACACACTCTTTGAGATTTGATTTGCAGACACACACACACACACACACACACACACACACACACACACACACACACACACACACACACCTGAAAAAGGCTGGCACAGATTTACTAGCTATGCCCCTCTGCCCAGACTATAAAGTAGTTACTGTCACCAGACACTCCAACACCAGCTACTCTAAGGTTGTTACAAGGATACCTAGTTATACTGAATGAAATGAATATTAAGACAAATGGTAGTGTTTGACCAATGCAGTAAGCTTTCAGGAGTGGCCACAGGGTCACCAAATAGATATAAGTACTCTCAAAGATTAAAATATTTTTTAAAGGACCAGCCACAATGAAAAGTTAAATATATTTAATAATAAATAATAAAAGAATATGCAAATACTAAATATCTATTTACAATAAGCACCAGAGTTTCAATCACAGGAAATATTAAAATAACACAGATGAATAGATTCACACCGATACAGGAAAAACAGCACTTAATTAATCTCGCCATATTTTCCTGAATGAGCTAAAGAATTCCCTGGTCACTTACTAGTGCAAGGCAGGATGAAGTAAGTCAGGGATCTTCTATGTCAGGTTTCAAAAACAGAGTGCTCTGGGACTTTAATCTCATAGGAGGTTACTAAACTAATGGCCCTGGGGCCCTTACAAGCCTAGCCAAGAGTTTATCCCCAAAAAGAAACCTCAGTCAGCACTTGTCACCCCTGTCAATGAGGAACACAGGTGGAACCCCTGGGACAGATTTGTGGTTGTTCATCCACTCATCAAGGTTGTGCTTGAAGAGGGTCGATGAGGTGCTCTGTTTGACATGTATGGAAAATCTATTCCAGAGCTGGGGCAACCTCTGGGAGACAAACCTATCTTTCCAGCAGGTTTTGTTTATGTCGCATATTAGATTCAGGTCTTTTGAGGAGGTAATGCATGATGAGTTAAACTTATGGATATGGAGCATCTCTGGTAGGGCAGGTCCAAGATTACCTTGTAGGCGAGACACAGATCACCTCTGAGCAATCTGTATGATACCGAACAGAGTGATAGTGATTTGAGCCTGTCTGCATAGGACAGGTGTTGGAGGCCATAAAACATAATTTTTGCCCTGATTACAGAATGACATCACATACATCTGGTCATCTGACTTCCGGTTCCCATACTACCCCCTTTCCTAACAACTGACCCAGAATTTCACACATATGTGTCAATAATACACACACAAACAGCTTTGCTAAGATCTGTTGCAGCTTCTGGAAGTCATAAAACAATGAAACAGTTCCACTCTTCCTACAGGAACTGATAAACCATCCCCTGACACAGACATTTCGTCTCTGGCTGCAATCAGAACTGTAAGATACAATCTTTATGGCCAGAATTCAGTAATTTAATTTCATACTATTTTTCAAAGTTATCTCAAATTGAGCTTAACCTCTTATCTTCCAGTATTCTCTGTTATAATATTAATTTTAATAGTTATAATACAGTCTGACATGCAAGTCTATTCCTTTTTCTGTCCAGCAGGACACACTGTTGGTACATTTTTAACACAGGAAGCTTTACAAATACAAGCATCTATACAAATCAGTTTGATATACAAATGATATAATTCTTTACAAAGCTCCAGCTAGCTATATTGGCATATGTTATATATCCACTGCTCTACGTCTCCTGGCATAGCTGGCAATATCTTGCATTCTCACAAATGCCATGACAAGGATGGGAAAGCTTTTGACAGATTTGGGAGGAAAGTGTATTCATCTGTAACACATATTAGAATTCCCTTTGTAAAAGCTGATATGTTAAAGTTTATGCTTGCCTGTTTTGAGAGTATGAAGAAAATTATAAATCGTTTCCCTCATTTGAGGAGAAGGTATCTTTGTGCAACCATATTGCTTCTGTATTTCATGAGGCTGCTCTTTGAAATATGCTTATGTTTTAGCTTATGCCATATCCAAGCTGCTGTTATGAGGAGGTTTTTTTTGACTGCATACTCAAAACCTTCCTGAGGATGTTAAAGCTGAAATTTTGAATTCCCCCTTATACATAGTCTTATGACCATCTGCTGCAGAGGTCCTTAAATAGTGTGATGAGAGAATCTGAGTTAGGGAATTGTACAGATTTTTAGCCTTCCTTCTTCAAGTTTGTCAAAGGGTTTATTGCTATCTCTACAACCTTTTACAAAACACAAAATAAGCAAAAATAGCAAGTTGCTGGCAAGCAGACTTTAAAAAAAATGTCAGGGAGATACCAAGTAGTAAAGAGGAGCCCCAAGAAGAAAGGACAGTCTATCACGTCTGAATGACTATTTTCAAAATCCTTCCCCTCTTTCCCACCCTGGCAAGCCTTTAAACTTTTCCCAAGATCTGAACCTCTATTTCTCTCTTTGGCAACAGATGGTGTTAGACAGACATGTTCTGAAAGTCGCTTATCATAAATACAGATGACAGCACAACAGATGACATTGGTAATCTCTCCATCCCTTTCAAGGGATTTTCCACATCTATTAAATCAAACTTCTCAACTCAGGAGGTATTGCCGTCTTAACTTTTGGCCAGTCCCAGAGCAAGTGGATGCCATCAAATATAGCCAATGAGGAAATTAATGATCCAATATTGTCTATTTTCATACAGTTCCACCACAGGTTGTCAGATCTGACTGGATCCAACCATGGCACCAACTCTGAAGCTTCTTGGTTCCAGGGATCTGACTCTTCCCCTACCCATAATTCCTTATACCCCAACTTAGTACCTCAGATCTCATTTTCTGCCTGAAGATTTTGGTTTTGTCTTACAAGTTCTCCTAAAAAACAGTGTCATTTATGTATTGTTTCAGTCATCTTTACCAGAAAGGCTCATCCAGACTCTGCTACACTTTGCTGTGAAGGAAAGGTTAGTTTGCTGTTATTTTTTGTATTTCTGTATTGCCTTTCTATATTTTGAATACTGTAGTTTGTTTTCTTTATCTTGTGTTTTGCTTGCATTCTGTTTAACAGCATATTAAAACTTCAAAAGAGACCACAGCTCTCTCTGTTCTGAGTCAGGCAGAATTTTTCCCCTCCCTCCCACCCATTTAAGTTGTCTTGTTAAATACCACTGTCTTTCTAGTTGCCCGCCTCTTATGTTAATCTGACCATATATCTCATTTCTCTCTACTTTCACTGGCTTATGTGAGTAATCACAAAACCATCACTTTTGAAATCCCACCCCTTCAATTATTTAAATTTGTTGGCCATCCTACAGTATTTCATAGTACCAAAATACAAAAGTAACCACCCCTTTCAGTCCATCTTGCTGTTTTAAAAATAGTAACTCTCCACTAAACCTTAACTTTTTAAACAGGTAAAACTCAAGTTACATACTTTCATATCTAACTTCTCTAGTGCACACTGCAGAGTGCATTCTTTTCAATCTTACCTTTAAGCATCCCTGTTACTAGCACTTTCTCTAATACCTAAAAAGATCATCTCTACTTGACTCCAAGTAGACTTTTCTCTATCTGTTAAACCTAGCACTTGCTCCTACAGTACTTATTACCTTGATACGGCACTCTTATAGATAGCACCCCAAAAAGGCAAACCCCCATTTCTCGGTCACTCACGTCCCCGGAATCTCTTTTAAAGTTTTTTTGTCTAGTCCTTCTAGCATGTCGAGGGATCAGTTGCTAGTGTCCTCTCCTGCTCAGCTGGTGAACCTGGGAATATTGAGGCAATGTTACAATTGTCTCATGTACACAGACAACCCTCTCCGCCTCCCACAAAACACAAATACATGCGAGAGATGCAACTATACAGCCAAACTGGAGGCTGAGCTCTCTCAACATAGGACTGGCAAGACCAGTCAGGAGGAGAAGGTTACCACACACACTATAGACCCAGTCTCACATAGTACCATCACAACCTCAAATCATACACATAAACACACAAAGACATACTCGGCTCTGATCAAAAATCTACCAAAACAGCAGAGGCCACCAAAGCAGACACCCAAACAACCACCACCTCAGAACACAACACCTGCAACACATAGACCTCACAGTCAGAGTGTCAAACAGTCACAGCCCTTAAGGCCAAACACAATGCCAGACACACTAGTCATTGGTGACTCCATAGTCAGACACACTGACGTCCCGCTCACCAAACTGAGTAAGGAGAAGGTCACAGTAAGCTGCCTGTCGGGCGCTAGAATCCGCCACATAACGCAAGCACTCAGGTCTCTCAACAGCAGGTACAAATATGACTCAGTCATTGTCCACGCTGGTGTAAACGACCTGAGACGTACCTCCTTGGACTACATGAAAAGAGACATTGAGGAGCTCTCTGATTATGTAGCCCAGGCAGGTATGACCCTGACCTTGAGCAGTATCCTACCTTCACCAAGAATGATGCCACAATACAGAGATAAGATGATCAGCTTTAACAATTGGCTTAAACTCTGGTGTCATTCAAAGGGGATCCAATGTCTGTCTGCCTGGGATGACATGCTGGACAAGCCACGCTGCTTCGCAAGGGACGGCTTGCACCTGTCACCCTGGGATTCGGATATTGGCAAAGGCTCTTGCCACCCCATAGTGCCTTTTTAGGCAAGGCTCAAATTCTAAACCTACCACCCTAGAACACAAAAAGGAAAAAACTAAGGGTAATGCTGCTCAATGCCAGAAGTCTAAATCTCAAAATGCACGCACTCGAGGCCCTTCTCAGTATGGAGAACATCGATGTCTGTGCAGTGACAGAAACCTGGTTCAAGGCTCCTGAGAGCACCCCAGCACTATCAGGTTTTACATCTTATCATGCGTTCCGGCCCCAAAATCCGGACAATACCAAGAAAGGGGGGGGGGGGGTATCCATATTCATCAAAGACACCCACACCTCAAGACTGGTGGCAACGCACGATGCATCGGAGACCATCCAGGTGCAATTAACCATAGGCAAGACTGCTCTGCAAATTGTAGCATGTTACAGGCCACCCTCACAAACTCAGGAACCTCACATGGCCTTCCTGAAAACACTAGAGGGGATAAATGTATCACCAAACACCATCATACTAGGTGACTTCAATTACCCTAATATAGACTGGGAACACTACTCAAGCCCAAACACCATAGCCCAAAAGTTCCTGGAATTCATAAACTCAAATGCCATGGAACAACTAGTCACCATCCCCACAAGAGGAGAAAACATACTTGATCTCATCATCACGAACATGGGAGCACAATGTTCAACACCGAAGTATACCCCTCACTGGTGAGATCAGATCACAAACTAATCTCGCTGGAGGTCCTCATCCCACCCCACCTGAAATAAAAAGACCACAGTAAAGAACTTCTCGAAAGCCGACTTCACACTTCTAAAGACTAGTGTGGTCTCCTTTAAGGCCCCGAGCCGACGGAAAACAGTACTCAAGCCGCTGAATCACTTACAAATGCCTTCTACCAGCACCTGCAGGACTGCATGGATAAGGCAATCCCAAGCAAAACAAAGACTCTTTGTACCAAAGGCAAGCGTCCACTCTGGTGGACCCCAGCCATAAACAAACTCTACAACAAAAGGAGGAAGCTACTACAAGATAGAGCAAAATCCTTAAAAGGTAAGACACTCTTGATCACTATAAGTAAAAACTAAGAGCTCTCATAAAATCATCCAAAGCAAATTTTGAGAGAAAAATAGCTAAAGACTCAAAAGACAATCATAAGGCCTTCTTTAGCTATGTTAGAAACCTGGGAGGAAACTCCCAGATATGCTCAGAACTAGTTCAAAATGATGTGAAGATTACTGATCCTACAGACATTGCCAACATACTGGCTGACAGGTTCAGTGCAAACTTCTCCCCTCCCCCAAAGGAGAGATATCTATACCAAGTGATTGCAGCCCCCAAACATCTCCAACGCCCAAGTGAGAACTGCTCTCTCCAAAGCAAAAACACAGCATCCATGGGACCTGATGGTGTCCCCGGCTGTGTGCTCCACGAACTCAACGAGGAATTAAACCCACAGCTAGGACAGCTGTTTAATCATAGTCTTACCTCTGGATACGTACCCAGGAGTGGCGCACTGCAACTGTGGTCCCACTTCACAAAGGCGGTGCCTCCACCGACCCTGGAAATTACCGCCCATTAGCTTGACAAGCCTTATCTGCAAAGCCATGGAGAGGATCATAATGGACCTCATAAATAAAGACATAGGAATTTGCAGACTTTGGATCCATCCCAGTTTGGCTTTGTCAAAGGCAGATCATGCCTTCTAAACTTGGTTGACTTTTTGAAACAGTCACCAAAGCCATTGATGAGGGAAAGGCAGTCCATACAGCCTACCTCGATCTGGCGAAGGCCTTTGATACAATACCCCACTCGGGTATCATTGAAAAACTCATCAGCTTAAATGTTAACCCATACATCACAAGATGGGTTGCAAACTGGCTGAGTGACAGAACCCACAGGGTCAGAGTTGCTGGCGCCATGTCAGACTCAAAGCCTGTCACAAGTGGTGTACCACAGGGCTCAGTCCTGGGCCCACTCTTGTTTGGCATCTACTTTTCCAAGTACAAGCAAACACAGGAGGGTTATGGCTGACAAAGTTTGCAGATGACTGCAAACTGGGCCATAGTAGAAAACACATCTGACACAGATATCCTTCAGAAGGGTCTCACAGAAACGGATAACTGGTGCCAGAGCAATGGCCTAAAGTTAAATGCCAAAAATGCATAGTCATACCCTTCGGGAAAAACAAGGTTACCCCTAGCTACCAAATAGGTGGCAATCCACTGAGTACAGAAGAAGTTATCAGGGACCTGGGGACCCAGGTTGATAGTAGTCTGTCATTCGACACCCATGTAGCTAAAGTAGTTAGGAAGACCTTCTACATTGCCCACCTTATCATGAAGGGATTCTCATCTAGATCAAGGGAGGTCATAGTCTCCCTATACTCATCACTCATCAGACCAATGATTGAGTACAATGCCCCATTCGAATGTATCTGACCCGACACTTGCAGCAGCTGGAGAGGCCACAAAGTTCCTCACCAAAAGGATAAAGGGTCTCAAACATCTGTCCTATGCTGCCCGACTGAAAGAACTCCAGCTCTATTCAGTCGCCACCGCTTGCTCAGAGGTGACCTTTGCCTAACATACAAGGCCATGTCAAACCCAGATTTGATGAATATGCTTCACCTCAAAAATCTAGATCCGTCAGAGCCACAAGGGCGGAGACTTAAACCTCGACACGGCTATTAATAGGACGTGCTGGAGGGATAGATTCATCACCCAAAGACTCCCTATGCTGTGGAATAAAATCCCGGTATATGTGAGGCAGAGCACCTCGCTGGCCTTGTTCAAGAGAAATCTTGACCAATGGATGGGAGATCGCAGATATACCCCAGGGATTACCTCAGTGTCACTGCTCAACAGAGGCACAGCAAAATAATGGGTATAGTTCCCCATACTAAAGGGGTGGCGTAAGCCACAAAACTATGGGCTAGGCTTGTAAATGCCCTCGGGCAGATAGCCTAGTATGAACCTATGAACCTATGAACCTATCTCTTTACTCCTCCCACTACTGAGAGATTATTCTCTCTAGATCTTTAGTATTGGGGTGTTTTTTGCTAGTAATTACTGATAGCATTTTTAATAGGATAGTTACTTAGCTTTGTTAGGTATCTAGAATTTAGTGGTTTAAACCATATGTTTTTCTATTTCATTTTTACTGATATATATATATATTGGTATAGTGCAATATAGTTAGTAGTATAGATATTAAGAAATATTAATACACATTTTAGCATGGTTTCATCTGTTATTGTTTCTGTATAGTGTATATTATTGCTAGCAGAATTTTTTGGATAATCTCTGAGTACATGTCAGATGGCCAGGGGTTTAAAAAATGTGCTGATTATGGTCAAAAACTTCTTCCACATGATCCACATACTTTCTGTGTACATTATTATTGCACTGCTCATTTAGAAACACATTGTCAAGCTTGTGCCTCTTTCAGTGCCCGGGCACTACAGACTAGGAGGGAGAAGCTTATTGTCAAGGTCCTTTCTCCTTCCATAGAGAGGGTCTGGAATTTCTGCAGCTTCTACTTCATCCACTGCTCCTTCTCCAACCAATAATCAGGACAGGAAACCCAAAGTAATAAAGAAAGAAAAAGAAAGAAAAGGAGGAAGAAAAGTAAAAAGAGAAAGAGAAGATAAAAGAAATGGAAAAGGATAAATCAGATTCTGAAAAGTCAAGAAAATGTTCCCCGGATCTGACATTGCTGTTCAGGATGCATCTGAAAAATCAATGATGGTTGGAGTCGACTGTTTGTTGTGTCCATCCCTCATCTTCTCAGTCCCATTACTTGTCAGAACCAGTAAGTCCGAGGCTTCATTCTCCCATTCTCCAGGAGCAGAGATATTTGAGACCACCTTCTACCCCATCTTCCAGAAGTCTGGCTGAACAGGATATCAAGAGGATGATGAGGAAGTTCCATAGAACGTAGATCCAGCTTAGAGTTATCTCAGTACCATCCCCTGGGAACATACTGAGCCTTGATCTAACTACCCTTCCTCTTCATTCTCTGGTCGTGTTCCATCCTTCTGACTCAGTTGTCTTGGACCTGACCCAGGGTGTATTTGTCGAAGCTGACAGTTTCAGTTACTTTGATTCTGACAGTATCTCTTCCTGTTTCAACTCCAGCTGTTTAAATCCAGAAGAGAATCAGAGCTGAAGCTTCTGTGCCGGGGCTGTGGGAGATGGGTCAATAATGAAGTTGTTGGAATCATCTCTCCCTTTTGTGCCTTGATAGCCTGGCTCTGAGATCAGCTTCGGGGTCGTGACCCATTGTTTCTGGGGTATCTGCTCTTTCTGAGGATATGACGAACCCTATGGAACCAATTGCATCTTTGACCTTCAAGGCTTTTGAAAGGGTCTTATTGATGGTGAAGGAAAAGGTGCTTCCATCCACCTTGGTTTTATCTGAACCCCAGGAGGACTCCACTTCTACTTCCCATCACCATGTCAGACAGGGACAGTCAGTACAACAGGCTTCTCAGTCTATATGCTACATTAACTGCCAGTAAGATTCAGAACCTTAGGATCTCCCACTGTAACCAGTTCGCAAGAAGCAGACATGCAAGCAGAAGCACATAGAATCATCCCCAGAGTCTTTCACTAAAAACGCAGACTGAGATGAAAGTGAAGGCTTCCCAGATCTCCCTCAGAAGACATCACCTTTGGCAAAATCCTGGAATTGATGAAACAGAGCGAGGGGTGGTCCACCGATAATCCTTTGCCAGTTGAATCTGTGTTCCTAGAAGCCTTTGGTTCTGGCTCAACATCATCCTATGTGGTACCACACACTGACTCCCTCATTGACCTCATGGCTCACTGGGAATGTAAGAACCCTGATGTGGTGGAACCTATCCCCCTAAAAATGGTCTAAATATTGGCTGCACCAAAGTAAAATAAACATTAGAGCAAAAGTCTTCATGTAGATGATGGTGGTAGTGGTAGCCACTAAAAAGGAAGTATCAGAGGAAAATTCCTCAGTTCATCCCTGTAACAGGGAGTCTACGGTTATGAATCAGTTTGGGAAATAGATTTACTCTTTAGTGACGTTCATACTTAGGGTGCTGAGTTATTGTTGACAAAAGACCTTTCCAAGACTTTCTTGGGTAACCTGTATGTGGACATTCATATATTCACATTCAGAAGACCTTGGACTCACAGCTTTCTACCTTTTAGTCTACTTACAATGTGGCCATGTGACTGCTTTCTAATGCAGCTGATGGCATGGCTAGGCACCAGCATCATCACATGTTAGCACAACTGGATGTGCTTATGTGATTTTCTGGATAGCTTTAAAATGTCCTTCATCAATGCCCCCTTTGATGGCTCCATTCTTTTGGGCCAAAGGTAGAAGACACATTAACCAGGAGTCATCAAGATGGTAATACTCAATGCAGTGGGAATCCACTTCCCAACCCCTCAGAGAACCTTTTGTAGGAATCAAAGAGCTGTGAAGAAAATGTGTTTCCGTAAGTCATAGATTTCTTATCATGACAACCCTGGGGTTAGACCCTTTTGTGGCAGAGGAGGAGTTAACTACAGTGAATATCACCCTAGAGACAGAGGCAGACTGCACAACCAGAGCTTTCATGGCCCCTTTACCGGGAAGTCCTATCAGTGCCCTTGAAGAGTTGCCTGACTGCTGTACTCTGGAGATAGTCAGGGGGTACTTATCCACCTGGAAAAACATAAATATAGATTAATGCATGTTAAACATAAATTTCAGCGGCTATTCTATTCCCTTTTCCCTTCCACTAATAAAGAAAAAGAAAGTTCCTGATGTTCAGCCTAGTTAGTGGGAACAGCAGCAGCAGAAGTTTCCAAGCTGCTAAGAAAGAGAGTCATCCAGCCAGTCCCCAAAATCTGGAGTCTACTCAAAGTTCTTTTCAGCACCCAATAAAACAGGGTACTTCAGACCCATTCTGGATATGTATCATTTAAACTAATTTGTGAAGCAGACAAAAATTCTGAATGATCATAATTCAGTTAATTTTGCCTCTACTGAAGAAGATGATTGTATGTGCTCTATAGATCTCCAGAATGTGTACTCTGATGTGAAGATAGAGAGGTGTTCAAGGAGATTTCTGTTTTTCTGGATGGGGCCAATAACTATCCGACCTTTTTGTCTCACCAGAAACCCCAGGGCGTTTACTAAGATAATGGCAGTGGTGGCAGCGCATCTTCACCTGTGAGGGATCCAAGTTTTCCTATACCTCAGCAGTTGGCTCCTAACTGCAACCTCCATGGATCTATTAGTGAATCAGCTGAACTTTCTGCTCTATCTAATGCAGAATCTCAGGATCATAAGCAACCTAGCCAAGAGTCATCTTACCCTAGTGCAGCAGACAGAATTTAATGGATGTCACTTGGATTCAGTTCTACAGATTGCCAGTCTTCCCCTTACCCTTACCAGAGTGATGTCTCTGCACTTCACAGCTATGGAAGTACTCCATCAGCTACTCCTCTAGCAAGGCTGATTCTTCATCTTTTAGGTTTAATGGCCTTCACAATTCTAATGGTACCACTAGGCAGATTTTACATGAGAGTACTTCAATGGATCCTGGCTGAGCAATGGTCTCAAAATGTTCATTTGCCATATGAAAATTTACATCACTCAAATCTGCAGACAACACATCTCCTGGTGGATAAAATCTTTAGTGACAAAAGGGCATCCATTTCAAATGGAGCCATCTGTGTCTGTAGTAACCACAGTCACCTCCCTCCTAGGGTGGAAAGTGTATTTCGAAGAGAGGACAGTTCAAGATACTTGGTCACAAACAGAGATCAATTTTCACATCAATATCTTGGAGATGAGGGCAATTCTTCTAGCATTGCAAACATTCCAGGATTTCCTCCAAAGGGTGTAATTTTGGTACTATCAAAAAATATGTGGGTAGTCTGGTACATCAACAAGCAGGGAGGAATACAGTACTATCCCCTATGTCAAGAAACCATGAGAGTTTGGCAATGGGCAATGTCATCATTTCTTTCTGATAGCAATGCACATACCATGAACATCCAATGTACTAGCATACAAGTTGAGCAGAACTATTTTAATGCCTCATGAGTGGTCCCTCAACCCAACAGTGACAAGCTTGATTTTTGGTCGCTGGGGCCAACCTTGCTGTAACCTCTTTCATCATACCTAAACAAGTGCAGCAGTTACTTTGCCATGATCTTTCTGTAGAGACAGTCACCCAGGGACAATCTAATCCACAATTGGCCCCCAGGTCTCCACTATGCCTTTCCCCCTCTGCCATTAATGAACAAATTCATGCAGAAAGCAAAAATGTGCAAAGCCAGGGTAATCCTTATTTCCTCCTTTCTGGCCCTGACAAACATTTCCCTTCCTGTGGCCTCTACTAGTACATCCTTCAATATGGTCAAATCAGTAAAAAAATGATCCCAAAGCAAAATAATGTATAGAGTTTAATAAAAAGTGAGCGCTTTCACGGTACCATAACCGCTTCATCAGACTTTAAAAAATGTACAACACAGAAAGCTGTTTAAATATCATGACTAACCAATCAGAAATATTTAACAGCATACTCATTAAAAATTAAAAGTATATACACATAGTAGCACAGTGACATTTAAAACCACAAATATGGGTGTATTTTCATTTCAGTGTTTAAGTGCATATGCTTTTTAAAAAAGTTTGAGGGGAAACCTTACTATTTAAACCAGGTAATCTGTCCTCTTTAAAAAACATTATCCATTTTTGTTCATTTGTTTCTGTGATGTTCTTTATATCCCCTCCCCTCATACTCTCATATATGATTTCCAGAACAAAAAATGGAAAAACATGTTAATTTCCCCTTTCCATGATATGTTGTGCTAGGGCATTTTCTGACTTCTTGTTTTTAATAGCCCTTAAATGTTCTAATATTCTTTCTCTCAAACTATGATTAGTCTTACCTATATAAAACATGTGACATATGGTACAGAAACTAAAATAAACAATGTTTTTTGTTGTGCAGTCTGCATAAAAGTTAAATTTCTGTCCCATATGCTTGAAGCAGATGAAAACTGACAGCATTGGATATGAAAGTTATAGTAGTGACCATAATGTTAGATCCATGTTGTCTGATTTTTGTCCAGTTCCAATTCCCTGTTACCCTTGTGCCCCCTTACAGATTGTCACATATGGCTTCTAGATGATTGAGTAGACCTTTTATTCCCTGTATGTGCACAGTCATGTAAGACTGTATCCACTTTTCCTCAGCAGGTTGGGATTGTCTAATTTAGGGGTTTCTTCTATAGGATGGTTCAAATATCAGACCGGGGGGGGGGGGTGATCTGAGCAACTAAGATGGAGTCCAGGGATTTATGTGTAGAGGAAGAGTCACAGTTCTGGATCCGAAGAACCTTCAGAGTCAGTTCTGAGGTTGGATCTGGTCAAATCAGACAACTCATGTTTGAACCAGAAGAAAATCAAACAAAATGGATCTAATGTTATAGCAAGTACATAACGTTTGTGTGTGTGTGTGTGTGTGTGTGTGTGTGTGTGTGTGTGTGTGTGTGTGTGTATAGATATATATATAAATATATATATATATATATATATATATATATATATATATATATATATATATATATATATATATTATTTTTAAATCCTGAAGTGCCAGAATACCGAATCCCAAAAGATCAAGACCAAAAACACGAACTATCACTATCTCGAAATGTTACAAACTCGAATCCCCAAATAACGAAACCAAAAATAAAATATGGACAGTAAAACTAGTTAATTCTCTATCACCCTGGCAGGGGGGGCTGTAAGAATATGCTAAACAAAATGTTAAGGTTGAAAGTAATTCTGTTACAAATATGCAAAATAAATAAAGTATAAAATAAAGCTTGCTTAAATGTAGAAATAGAGTTTAGTAATATGTGATCAGCATCCATACTAAATGATTTATCGCTTGAAAAATAAGGAACTTGCTTAATGGACATGTTTTCCTACAGAATCAGCAAACATGTAAAAGCTGACCTCTTATGTATGTATTACATTGTCAGTAAGAGCAAAAATGTAAAAACAGGATATATGTTTTCACATTGGCAGAAAAAAAGCTAATCTGGTTCCTTAAAGGCTGGACAACAGGAAAACAATCTGCATCATATGACATTGTTAAGTAAGAAAGTTTGAAGTCATCATTTGCACAAGAAAATCTGACCTCTTACAAAGAGAAAAAAATGTGACATTGTTAAGCAAGAAAGCATAAAAATAATATCATCAAGTCAGTATCAGCAACAGGATGAGCAATTCTCCAAAATAGAATACCAAGAGGAAATCGTTAAGTATGTGTGTGACTAGAACTATATATAAGATCCGTATTAATTCAGTTATGTTAGCGGTATTGGTAGGGACACATTTGTTCTGAGGTAAATGTTATATCTCTCACATTATCCATGTTGTTCAAGAAGTAAAGTAGAACAGTACCTGAAGCTGCAAAATCAGTCCGTGTGGTTTGTAATAAAAAGTTATTTGTTACTGCTCTGAGTTTGATGCTGCACAGTATATTTTCTCATCAGTGTATATTCTGCAAGTTTCTATATGCAACAGACTGTGAATGCAACTATACCCAGACTTTGATTTCAGCAAAACCCAGCCAGCAAGACTGAGTGTCTTAAGAAGACTTCAGAGCCATCACAGTAAGCATCCGAGTAAACAGCACCTTGGTTTAGCACCATGAAATTAAATTTTCAATGGCGAGACTACCTGCATTCAAACACAGATGGAATGGTATGCCCTGCAGAGGGTCACTTCAGTCAAATTGCAGTAACTAACATATGTGTAAATCCTAAGAGGTACTCCAGTTTATGCAGCTTGTAGTAGTAATGTTTTTCAGACGTCTGAATCCAGATTGAGCCTGAAGTCCAGGAAAGTTGCAGTGCCATTAAGAAAAGGTGGACATCTGCTTTCACAGAATCTCGCTGCATGTTGTGCTTTACCAGCTTCTTGAGCAACTCTGAAAAATTTCCAGCCATCAGCAACAACAGCCTGATCACCTGTTTTTTTGCTAACTGGTAAGACTTTTTTCTATGTCACATTTTTAGTATAGATGCTATTAGACATAATTCCAGCAGGTGTAAGCCAAGCTTTAAATTGCAACGTTGGTATACACAGCACATTAGTAAATGTAAAACCTTATTAGGGCAAGTTGATAGTAAGGCATTATGCAAATGTATTACAATATTTAACTGGTATCTCAAAGAAAACCATGTGGGGTATGATAAATGTTTATTGTGTGAAAACAACAAAAACTGCATTTTGTGTGCCATGCCATAAAAATTATTGCATGATATTGCTAAAAAAATAGACTGTGAAGATAGACCTTTTCATGATAAAAAATTAATTAAGGGTAAAGGGTTTCCATTATATTCAAATGCTGAACAGTTATGTCATGTCACCACATGTAAAAGTTTTATTTCAGAGTTACAACAGGAGTCAAATCACTTACTGACAGAACCTCCAGTATATTTTGTTACAAAAGAATGTAATAAACTTCTAAAAGACAGACACAATGAGTTCAGGAAGCTTAAACAAGTTATACATACATTGTTTCAAAACTGCATAGGAGTTTTAAATTCAGCAGAAGAGGTTACTAAAGAATATCAGAAAGACCATGCAACATTACAGGAAACTCTTGAACAACACTTACAGGATAAAGAAAATAAATTAGCTGAACTGACAGAGACTGGCTTCCTCCATACAACAGCTGAGCTTAAGAAAACATTGGGAAAGAGCAGGAAACTACAGCTGATCTGTACAAAAGAGATATATTTTATAATATGTTTGTGTTTTGAAAATGGTTAATCATACATGGTAGGATGGTAGGATCTGATGTCTGGACAAATCATAGGTTCATAGGTTCATAGGTTCATACTAGGCTATCTGCCCTAGGGCATTTATAAGCCTAGCCAGAGTGTGTGTGGCTTTCACCACCCATTAGGATGAGAATACTATACCCATTAGTTTGCTGTGCCTCTGTCCAGCAGTGATACAGAGATGATTCCCGGGGTAAACCTACGATCTCCCATCCACTCGTCAAGATTTCTCTTGAACAGAGTCAGTGAGGGGCTCTGCCTCACGTGGACTGGGATTCTGTTCCATAGTGTAGGGAGTCTCTGGGTGATGAATCTGTCCCTCCAGCACGTCCTATTTATATCCGTGTTGAGGTTTAAGTCTCTTGCTCTCGTGGCTCTGGTGGATTTGGATTTTTTGAGGTGGAGCATGTCCATTAATTCCGGGTTGGACATGGCCTTGTATGTCAGGCACAGATCACCTCTGAGCAGATGGTATGCGACTGAATAGAGCTGGAGTTTCTTCAGTCGGGCATCGTATGACATATGTTTGAGCCCTTTTATCCTTTTGGTGAGGAACTTTTGGGGTGTTTCCAACTGCTGCAGGTGTCGGGTAAGGTACATTCCGAATGGGGCATTGTACTCAATCATTGGTCTGATAAGTGAAGAGTACAGGGGTACAATGACCTCTCCTGATCTGGATGTGAATCCCTTCATGATCAGGTGGGCAATGTAGAAGGTCTTCCTAACCACTTTGGCAATGTGAGTGTCAAAAGAGAGGTTACTGTCAACTTGGGTCCCCAGGTCCCTGATAACTTCTTCTGTGTTTAATGGATTACCACCTATGTGGTAATTAGGGGTTACCTTGTTTTTCCCAAAGGGTATGACTATACATTTTTTGGCATTTAGCTTAAGGCCATGGCTGTGGCACCAGTTATCCATTTCTATGAGACCTTTCTGGAGGATGTCTGTGTCTGATGGAGTGTCAATTATGGTGCCCAGTTTGCAGTCATCTGCAAATTTTGTCAGTCACAATCCCCCTATGTTTGCCTGCACTTCAGAAAAATAAATGCCAAACAAGAGGGGGCCAAGGACTGAGCCCTGTGGGACACCGCTCATGACCGGCTTAGAGTCTGACATGGCACCAGCAACTCTAACCCTGTGTGTTCTGTCCTTGAGCCAGTTTGCAACCCATCTTGTGACATATGGGTTTACATCTAAGCTGGTGAGCTTTTCTATGATGCCCGAGTGGGGTATTGTGTCGAACGCTTTTGCTAGGTCAAGGTAGGCTGTGTGAACTGCCTTACCCTCATCAATGGCCTTAGTGACTGTTTCAAAAAAGTCGACCAAGTTCAAGAGGCAGGATCTGCCCTTGACAAAGCCAAATTGGGTAGGATCCAGTGTCTGTAGGTCCCCAATGTCTTTATTTATGACTTCCATTATGATCCTCTCCATAGCTTTGCAGACAAGGCTCGTCAAGCTTATGGGGCGGTAATTTCCAGGGTCCGTAGAAGCACCGCCTTTGTGAAGTGGGACCACAGTTGCCGTACGCCATTCTTTGGGTACGTATCCTGTAGTAAGGCTAAGATTAAACAGCAGCCTTATGTGTGGGTTTAGTTCCTCATTGAGTTCATGTAGCACACAGCCAGGGACACTGTCCGGTCCCATTGATGCTGTGTTTTTTGCTTTAGAGAGAGCAGCTCTCACCTGGGCATCTGAGATGTTTGGGAGGCTAGACTCTGGTGGGATAGATATTTCTCCTTTTGGGGAGGGAGGGGAGAAATTTGCACTGAACCTGTCTGCCAGTATGTTGGCAATGTCTGTGGGTTCAGTGATTTTTTTTATCATTTTGGACTAATTCTGAGCATATCTGGGAGTTTCCACCCAGGTTTCTAACATAGCTAAAGAAGGCTTTATGATTGTCTTTTGTGTCATTAGTGATTTTTCTCTCAAAGTTGGCCTTGGATGATTTTATGAGTGATCGTAGTTTTTTGCTAGTATTGATCAGAGATGCCTTACCTTTCAGGGATTTTGCTCTGTCATGTAGTAGCTTTCTCCTCTTGTTGTAGAGTTTGTTTATGGCTGGAGTCCACCAGACCGGGCGCCTGCCTTTGATGGAAAGGGTCTTGATTTTATTAGGGATTGCTTGATCCATACATTCCTGGAGGTGCTCGTAGAAGGCATTTGTAAGGGTTTCAGCAGCGTGGGTTGTGGTTTCCACTGGCTCGGGGGCCTTGAAGGATACCACTCCAGTCTTAAGAAGTGTGAAGTTTGCTTTTGAGAAGTTCTTCACTGTGGTCTTTTTTGATGGGGGTGGGGGCAGGATGTGGATCTCCAGTGAGATTAATTTATGGTCTGATCTCACCAATGAGGGATATACTTCCGGTGTGGAGCATTTTGTCCCCATGTTTGTGATGATCAGGTCTAGTATATGTTCTCCTCTTGTGGGAATGGTGACTAGTTGTTCCATAGCATTTGAGTTTATGAACTCAAGGAACCTTTGGGCTAGGGTGTTGGGGCTTGAGTAATGTTCCCAGTCTATGTTTGGGTAGTTGAAGTCACCCAATATGATGGTGTTTGGAGAGACATTCATACTCTCCAGTGTCTTCAGGAAGGCTGTGTGGGTTTCCTGAGTTTGAGAAGGTGGTCTATAGCATGTTACAAACTGTAGGGCAGTTTTACCTATGGTTAATTGCACCTGGATGGTCTCCGATGCTTTGTGCGTTGCCACTAACCTGGAGGTGTGGGTATCCTTTATGAATATGGATACTCCCCCTCCTTTTGTGGTTCGGTCTGGATTTTGGGGCCGGAATGCATGATATGAGGTATAACCTGATAGTGCTGGGGTGCTCTCAGGAGCCTTGAACCAGGTTTCTCAAATGTTTCAAACTGTTGTTTGAAACATTTGAGAAACCTGGTTTGTTTTCATTCTCAAATGTTTAAAACTTTCATTTGTTTAAAACTTTCATTCAGTTATTTATCAGTACTACAGTAAAGTAGAGTGTATGACTGCCATTCTTAGCATAGTCAAAAGGTACACAAAACAGTTCTAGTACATAAAAATTAAATAAAAATAATTAATAACAGTAAAGATTTAAAGTCAAAAGACTGACATGCTTGAATAAAAATTTAAAGTCACAAGACTGACATGCATGTATTTTCTTTTCATCTAAAGTACATCTGTTACAATGCACAAGAATAACAGGCAGACAACTGCAAATATAAATAATGTAAATATAAACGTGTTAGTTAAACAAATATCTATTTGTTTTTTACAATTTTTTTTTTATAATTGTATAGTAACACCACACCAAACAGTTAAAGTTCTGAATTTTAAAAATAAATAAAATCACAGATTGTATTAGTCAAACAGTCTTTGTAAAATGAATGGCAGGGCAGTTAAATAAATAAAAAAAAAATACTGAAATCAAAGTGAAAAAATATGTAAGCTAATTGTAAAATAATGTCTAGTTATGCCATATCTAGTTATGTCTCAACCATACCAAATTCCTTGGTATTTATAGTTTTTTGGGGCAAAATAATGGGGTGCCACAAATTCCCGAGTCATCATGCACCCCAAGGGCGTGCATGCAGTAATGACATCAGGCAGACTGCCAGCTGGACTGTTGGACTGGTTTACAGGAGGCAGCAGCAAACAGAGAAACTGTTTATACTGTTTATAAGTCTCTTAACCTCTGCCAAGCTGAAGACCCAGACAGTGCATGATGCAGCAGATTCTGGTCTGCCCAGCATCCGCATTCACTCCTGGAATGAGAATATTTATTCTCCATTGCAGCTCCAGGTATGTAATAAAAAAAAAAAAGGTCAGCTCCACATCTCTCCCTGGCGGTTTATGGGACGTGCACTTTACTTTAATTTAAAGGACATATTTCTTGACTGGAGTGGTCAGGTGGTAGAGGTACTCCGGTGCCGTGTCAGTGTTAAACTTGTGCAATTTATTTATTTTGGTTTATTTTAAGGACATATTTTTAAGACTGGTCCGGTGACTGATATGCTTCTTTAAGACTGGTCCGGTGGTCATTTAGATGGTAGTGGTGGTGTGGTACTATTTATTTATTTATTTTGGTTTATTTTGGGAAGTGCACTTTACTTTAATTTTAAGGGCATATATTTCTTTAAGACTGGTCCAATGACCGACGTGCATGCAACATCACCCTGCTCTTCATTACATTGTGTTTTGTGCTTTTGTTGTGCTGCAAGTAAAGGAATAAGCTTAGGCTGTTATGCTGCAGTGAATTACTTCATTACAGTATACTTTGTGGTTTTGTTATGCTGCAAGTAAGGGAATTGAATTACTTCGTTACAGTTTGCTTTGAGATTTTTGTTCAAGGAGTTGAGTCCATAACCTTCAAATGTCTAGAATATGTTTAGTCATACTATTGGTCTGTTTCTCTTAAAATTTGTGGTTTTCCTGGCAAATCGATGAGAACTGAATTCACTAAATAATGATTAATTATTTAGGTTTCAGTCTTCCTCTCTTTCAGAAAACACGTGATAAGACAAACCATTTTATTTTAGCAACTTTCTAAGATTATACAAGCAGTGTTTAAAATGTGTCCCTGGTTTTGGGCCTTTGTTCCCCCCAATAAATTTTGGCTTTTTTTTGGATTTCTTGTGCTGCAAAGTTGAGAGATATAGTTGAGTGTCAAGTCGCTTTTACAAGAAGCTGAGAGCTTCAGGGGAAGAGAAGATTTAGTGCTTATGCTAAATCTGTTTGCATTGTTAGTAGCACACCAGATAGTATACTTGCTTTTGCTGTAGAAGGCTGTCTGGGTTCTACTCCCACAGTATGTAGATGGATTGCTGATACTGTACTGCTGTACTTTAAAGGGGGTGGATGCTGCGGTCCTGAGAATGTCCTCCTTTGGTAACGATGAACCTGTTACAGTTACTTGCTTTTGCTGTAGAAGGCTGTCTGGGTTCTACTCCCACAGTATGTAGATGGATTGCTGATACTGTACTGCTGTACTTTAAAGGGGGTGGATGCTGCGGTCCTGAGAATGTCCTCCTTTGGTAACGATGAACCTGTTACAGTTTGCCACCTGACTCATTCCCTACTGCAATATTACTAGCTTATCATTTTTTTAATGTAACATAGACATTTTTTCAAGGGCAACAGGCTCTTTATTTGTAAATAAAACAATGAAATATAAAGTTGTTTGCTAGCAGCAACCTCTTCATTAGTTACAGATCTCTTTAATATGGGATTATTTAGATGACTTTTACTTCTGCTGAGATTGTGTGTATTTACTGATGTTGGTGGATTGTAATGACAGACATTTGAGTAGACTCATATAATGGAAATATTATTTATTGGGCAGTTTTGTCATTATAGGTTCGTACATTTTGTTTCATTACTTACTGGACAAATGTTCAAAACAGTAAATTTAATACATACTCTAACAAGTGTGCTGTATTATACAAGGAGTATAATTTAATACAATCAGGAAGGTATATCAAAGAACACATATATGTTTTGTGTGCAAGGGGCCTATGATTTGAAAACAGCCCAAAGGTAATCTTTATCCACCACTGGACAGATGCATTTTCTTTGAATGTGGGTTTCAATGCTATTTCAATTTATGTGAGTTTCAAGGGCAGAGAAGTTTTAATGCTAATTTGTGCTACAAAATGTAAAATAAAAGTTTTAAATTAAATCCAAATAATCATTGTAGAATTAAAGCAGTATGCACAATACAGTGTTTATGGTAAACAGGGCAGAATAGCCAAGGTATGGGACATTGGAATGGCTGCAGGGGGAGGGCTGTGTATGGAGGGGCCCCATTCGACCATGATTTTGTGAGGGGGAAAGGGCAGCAAACTTGGACAATCCCAGGTGGTGCAAACTCTAGTTATGCTACTGATCAGTAGGCCATGGAGAATGACTTTTGGAGGTCCTAGCAAACTATAATATTTTTTTTGCTTAGAATAGAATATTGCCTACCATTAAATGCCCTACTTGTACCACAAAACCCACATACTGCAAGTCACCAACCACAACAAAATCCTAACGTTCATCATCTTCTCCCTTCCCAGTAAACATCATTGCTACACATCTAAAAAAAATGGTTACCATTTACTACAGGGTCTGGGGCAATATTTAGATTATCTGTTTTTCAGTTTGCGTTTGAAAGTTGATATCCCTCAATTCTGTTGGAGAGGGTGGGGTTACATAATTAAGTATGCAAATTTTATTTTAATCAGCGCATAGATTTGTACCTATTTTTCATGGGCCTTTGTCCAGATTTTTGATGTTTCCAGGTTGAGAGGTATGATAGTTATTCAAATCACAAATATAATACTAAAATGTTTTATAACTGCATTTTACTATTAAATTGCAAGTGTATTAACAGGTGATTAAAGGAAAAATGCTAAAAGAGTTAACTATAGCTACAGAGTCTGAAATGTGAGCTCAGACCTTCCTAGACTGGATGAATAGTTACAGGAAATGTTGGAAAGATAAGATAAAAAACAATACTGATTGCCAGACAAGTGGCTTGAGTTTTTTTTAAAAACTTATCGTTATTAAAACATAACTGTTAAATGTTCACAGGCAACACTATTTGGTAATTGTAATAAAACATCACAGTTGTGCATATATGTCACTGATAATCTGTTTGCAGGTAAATGTTAAAAGTAAAAACCTCAGTTACATTGAGTATAGCCAGCAGATGGGCCATAATATACATACAGTTCATATAAAGTATACAGGAGGGTACAAATAACTACTAGTAGTAGTAGACAGCAAAGGCAACAGAAAAAAATATATTCTGTCATTGAAAACAGCCAAAAAATTATCAAACCAGGCAAAGGTCTATAGTTTAATAACTCAATAAAGCAAATGTATAACCAAAGTGTTGGGCTGACATACATTATAAAGCAAATAAACAATACTGCAATACTACAGGGGGAGGGGTACTTTTTCAGTTTTACAGTGGCTGTCTGAGCAGTATTGCAAAAAGGTCTAAAATAGAGCTACAGGAAGAAAATTAATATTTCATTCCTTCTTGACAATACTCTTTCAGGGGGAGGGGAAAACAGGTATTAATGCATTAGAATATTGGTAAACAGATTAAACCTAACAAGATAAGATATTTTACAATTTGCTAATAGCTATCATGTGAATTATTATTGTATTGTTTAGTATTAAATTGTATTTACAACCTGTTAAAATGTAAAGCTATACAAGAGATGGCTTAAAATTGCTTTATTAAAGCTATACAAGAGAGAGTAAAGATATGTAAAAATTGAGCAAGAATGGTCACTATTTTTTATATGTTTTTGGCAAGACAATGTTGGTATGCAAAAGCATAAATGTTTCTAATTGCTGGGTATGTAGTTGCCTCTGCTGGCAATTCCACTAGATACTTCTAAAGAGACATAAGAATTTTCCAAGATTTTGGTTAATGTTACTAAATTTGTAGATTAGACTAAACATACTTTACAGTCTCTTTATGTACAAATACAAAATAATTTAGTACAAATGAAATTAATGTCTAGCAATGAATATGTGTGAAAAACCGTGTTTTAAAAAAATGGGTGCAGGATAGCTACTAGATTGAAATGCATGAATAGCAAACAGTCTGTGTAAATACATACTGTACAGGATACATTGTAATTTGTCAAATTGTAATATTATCACTGGTTTTAAGTTCAAGTCTTATTATTATTAGTCTTTAGATTATCATTTTATCCGTACTTGTGTTGGTTACCCCAGTTAGAGGAAAATTATTGTATTCATATAGCTATTGGACTAATATGTACATAGCATTCTTTAGTGTATAAATCATGTTTTTTTTTAAATCCCCAAGTATTAAATATACTGAAATAATTGCATTCAAATATTTATTATCTAAGCCCAGTTCAGTACTTTACCAAGGTGTTAATGGACAGTTCAGAGATATGACCACAATGTTATGGTTAAAATGAATTGAAATTGTATATTTATAGCAGTAAATAATGTTTGCAGTAGCACATAGTTTTTGTCTCTTATTGATATTAGTCTAGAGTCATTTGATATAAGATGATTAATAAAAGTAAAGAGTTAACTCAGCAGTTGCAAAGAGTTAATGAAAGAGTGGTAAGTCATCAAGAAATTCTTTGATTGCAAAACAATAAATTAATCAAGTTAAAAAATAAAACGAAAGCAGACAGTTCATAACTGGTGAACTATTTTCACAGAATAGTCTGCAAAAGAAAAAGTTGTTCAATATATTCAGTTTTAGTAGTAATACTTAATATCAATGTATTAACTATGTAAAATTGCATTTTGACTTGTATCAAAAGACTAACTTTTTTTTTCTTAATGTGTTTTCTATATAATCTGATCAAAATACATATCAGTATAAAGTGTTGTGAGTACATTAAAAAATAAAAAGAGGGAATTGTAAGAATATGCTCAACAAAATATTAAGGTTGAAAGTAATTCTGTTACAAATATGCAAAATAAATAAGGTATAAAATAAAGTTTGCTTAAATGTAGAAATAGAGTTTAGTAATATGTGATCAGCATCCATACTAAATGACTGTGTCTTGAAAAATAAGGAACTTGCTTAATGGACATGTTTTCCTACAGAGTCAGCAAAAATGTAAAAGCTGACCTCTTATGTATGCATTACATTGTCAGTAAGAGCAAAAATGTAAAAACAGGATGTATGTTTTCACACTGTCAGAAAAAAAGCTAATCTGGTTCCTTAAAGGCTGGACAACAGGAAAACAATCTGCATCATATGACATTGTTAAGTAAGAAAGTTTGAAGTCAGCATTTGCAAAAGAAAACAAAGAAAAATGTGACATTGTTAAGCAAGAAAGCTTAAAAATAATATCATCAAGTTAGCATCTGCAACAGGATGAGCAATTCTCCATAATAGAATACCAAGAGGAAATCTATATGTGTGTGTGTGACTAGAACTATATATATGATCTGTATTAATTCAGTTATGTTAGAGGTATTGATAGGGACACATTTGTTCTGAGGTAAATGTTATATTTCTCACATCATCCATGTTGTTCAAGAAGTAAAGTAGAACAGTACCTGAAGCTGCAACATTAGTAAGTGTGGTTTGTTATAAAAAGTTATTTGTTACTGCTCTGAGTTTGGTGCTGCAAAGTATATTCTCTCTTCAGTGTATATTCTGCAAGTTTCTGTATACAACAGACTGTGAATGCAACTTTAACCAGACTTTGATTTCAGCAAAACCCAACCAGCAAGACTGAGTGTCTTAAGAAGACTTTGGAGCCATCACAGTAAGCATCAGAGTAAACAGCACCTTGGTTTAGCACCATAAAATTCATTTTTCAGGGACTATGCCCCCCTGCAACCTCCATGTGGGGGGCTGTTCCCCCCATACCCCCTGTAACTAAAATATACCAACTCGAACATCACACTAATTTTAGATGAAGGATAAATCCTAGCAATCTCTACAATACACTTCTCTGTTAAGAAGTTCACTCTATGTACATAACACAGCAAACACTACAACCATCCACTACAAGAAAATATCGTGAATCGTTATAAGTAAGGAAGTCTCTGAAATTACTCACCATTACGAAAACCTGAGCTTACAGAGCAGTTTGTCATGTATTTTACACTTTAAAATACCATAAATATCTCCACCACTACATTCAGATGCTAACTCCATCATATGGTTTACATACAGACCAGGGAACCTTAAAGAAACAGCACAATATTAAATCACTTACAGTTAAACTTCTATTACACTTTGGTATTCTGGGATTTGATTTTATAAACATTTCGAGATAGCAATAGTTTGTGTTTCTGGTCTCGATCTTTTGGGATTCAGTATTCTGGCAGTTCAGGATTTAAAAGTAGACCCGTATATATATATATATATATATATATATATATATATATATATATATATATATATATATATATATATATATTAAATGGGGGCAAACTTAATCTGAAGTATTGAGATGGAGTTCTGGGAATTATAGCTAGGAGAGGAATCAGAGCCTTGGAACTGAAGAGCTTCAGGATTGGTGCTGAGGTTGGATCCAGTTAGATCTGACAACCCCTAGTTGAACCAGATGAAAACCAGATAACATGGATTTATCATTATGGTAAGTACATAATTTTCTTTTTTTTTTTTGTTTTTACCAAGAAGATTTGTATTATGGTAGTTTAGCCCTGCACCAATGAGGACTTTCCAGTTTTTAGACAAATTAGGTCCAGGACATAATCTGAGACAACCAGAGATTTGCAGAGGTTTGAAAGTACAATAGCAGACTGCAAGTTGTTAGATAGGAGTGGGAGGAGTTTAGTAACAAAAAGGGAGTGAAAAGGACTTTTGCTGTAGGAGGTGAATCTTTTAAAACTTCATTTAATGTATTATGTACACATTTCCCGGGATGACTGTTTTATCTCTAGAAATAATGAAATTAAGATCCAGTGCTGCTTTTTTTTCATCTGATTCAACCTTAGGGTTATCAGATCTGACCAGATTCAACTTGGCACAGTTAGAAACTGTGGATCCAGGGCTTTGACCCTGAACCCCCCCTACCCATAATCCCTCTCTTCGCCTGCTCTAAAAGGTCATGTTTTCAAGGGCTGTGATTTTTCATCTAGTAGATGTGTTTTTTTCTTGTTTATTCCCTATCTTTGGGCATACGCATTTTATCTTTACCTTTATCTTCCCCTGTTAAAAAGTATATATGACAAACACACACACACCTATATATATTCTAGATTTAAAATTGTATTTCCTATTCCATCCCA
>NC_056731.1:1895345005-1895492505 GCF_019279795.1 Protopterus annectens | reverse complement strand
CCCACAAGACGGACTGTATCTAAAGAAATTTTATGTAGACTCAGACCTTCCAGATTTGCTTCCATTCTGTCTGAACCAGAGCTCAGAACCCTTCAACCACTCTCTGCCAGGTCCACAACGTCCATGCACTTGGTATTATTTGAACTGGATTGCACAGTAATAAGGCACTCCTTCCTATCAGAGCTGCACAAATGGTCCTAGGTCTCCTCTCTTGCTAACATCAGGGTTAGTTGAGCACCATATCTGCCAGATTTTGCTGCTCTTTCCCCTTCCATTTCTTCACTGGGTCCTGTCCATATCCTGGCTCCAACTCAACTCAGAGTTGACCCCTTGGTATCAGGGTAGAGATTGATGGGTGCTTTAAGGTCAAAAACAGTACTGACCACTGCCCTCAGCCTCAGCAGTCTCAATGCTGATCTAGCCATTGCCACAAGCATTCTAGCATTGAGCTCCACAATGTCAAGGGTTCCTCCAGTGTCAATCCTGGGAAGGATTAGGGTCATAGGTCCAAGGCCAGTCCAGACTCTTAGGGCCAGCCATGCTATCCCTGGGCATAGGAATCTAGCAAATGGTGCTGGTATCCTCAGTGTCTACCTTGACACCTTTTAGAAATTCAGCTGTCGGGGCTGAGGCTGGTCTGGTGTCAAAACTCTTGATGCTAGATGGAATAAACTCATTTAGGCTCACAGTTAGTGGCAACTCCAACAATGCATGATTTGACAGGGATCACAACTCACATGTCTCCTAGGAGATCACATGTGCCAGTCTTGGTGGCCACACCCCCTCCACTCAGGTACCAATGAGTGGATGGCCTGTTCCAGTGATTATAGGTTCATTTAGACCGTGAGTTTCTTCCTTAGCCTTGACATCTTCCCTGTTAGCAGTCCAGAGGGAAGCCAGGTATAATTAATAGCACTTAGATTTTCCCTAATTTCTCCCATCCTGAACTTAGATGAGGATGAGAAGCCGTCCCATTCTCTCCCCAGATGATCCCAGATTACAGAAAAAGTGGTATGAGCCCCAAATACCCCCTCTGAATCTGAGCTTATACTGGGGTAGCAGGCCTTCCAGCCACTCAAGTCCTATTCTTGGGTGGTACCTTACCTGTCAGAATGGTTCAGTTGGTTGTACATTCTGCACTGAAGAATCCTGACATAGTGGCCCAGTACCAAAGAGACTGGATAGGATCCTCTAGATCCCTGAAGACTGAAAAGCTCTTGCTGGTACCTCTAAGAACTATTCTATACTGTCTGTGACCCCTTTTAAGAAGGCTCTCATTCTCCCCAGCAACGAATTATGACTGAAGGTCCACCTATGAGATTCAAATTTATTTGTCCTCCACTTTCATCTTGAGGTCAAGGAACTATATAATGTTCATGCTTTGGCTCCAGAGAGACTTGTCAAAAAACAAGTCCAAGAATCCAGAAGGGCTGACAGATGGGGAGTTAAAGAAAAAGTTGTCAACCCAGTTGTCAGACCATTCCTGACAACCACTGGATCTAACCATGAATCCTGACCACAGTGTGGTATAAGGTTCAGCTAGGGTAGCACACACTGACACACCAATGAGATGCAAGGCTGAGAAGTGCTTTATGGATTTTACAGAAGATACAAATGCCAATTTTTATTAATGTCCCCTTTGATGGAATCCTGCTCAGAAGGCCAAGACCTTCATCACTTTCAGGGTAACATTTCTGCCTCAGAAGAACCCCTTTTGTAGGAAAACATAGAACTAGTGCCAAATGTGGTTTTGATGCAGCAACAAGAGGACAATGGATATGGAAAAGGCTGTAGGAGTAGTGACAACCTTCAAATGGCCACCAAGCCACACGTGGCCAGCCTCAGCAGAATAGTCAGGGTTATAGTGGTCACACAGGTGGGGGAGTCGAAGTCTGCTGTCTGAGAACTTTCCCAATCATCCCACTTTGGAGGCTGTTGGGGTTGTGTATTCCTTCACCTATTAATGGTATCTCCTATACCAAGACAACAGATATTGCCAATATACTGGCTGACAGATTCAGTGCCAACTTTTTAGGACCAATCACAATACCAGTAGATTGTCAGGCACCCAGTATTACTGCTGCACAGGTTAAAACATCACTGTCCAAGGCCAATAATACACCTTCTATGGACCTGACAATATCCCTGGCTGTGTTCTACATGAACTACAGAGTGAACTGGCACCACACCTGTGTGCCCTGTTCAATCACAGTCGTATCTCAAGCTTTGTCCCTACCAAATGGCGCACTGCTGCAGTCATCCCTCTCCATAAAGGAGGAGCGACTACAGACCGTGGAAACTATCACCCCCATTAGCCTGACGAGTCTGATATGCAGAGCTATGGAACTCATCCTCATACGTTCATAGGTTAGGTTCATAGGTTAGTACTAGGCTAAATGCCCTTATGGGCCATTTTAAGCCTAGCCAATTGCCCCATGTCAGAATCAAACCCTGCACCTTGTGTTTCTAAGGTAAGCACTTTAACCATTACGCCAACCTCCCACCCTGCACCTTGTGTTTCTAAGGTAAGCACCTTAACCATTACGCGAACCTCCCACCCTTACGCCAATCATGGACCTAATAAACAAGGATATAGGGAACCTCCAAACTCTGGACCCCACACAGTTTGGTTTTGTGAAGGGTAGATCATGCCTGCTCAACTTGGTCAACTTCTTTGAGTCAGTCACCCGAGCTGTGGATGAAGGCAAAGTGGTTCATACAGCCTACCTTGATCTGGCCAAGGTCTTTCATACCATTCCCCACTCAGGAATCATAGAAAAACTCACTAAGCTAGGCATCAACTCCTATACCACTACGTGGGTTGCAAACTGGCTCACAGATAGAACCCACAGTGTGAAAGTAGCTGACTCCAAGTCCGACTGCCGATTTATCACACATGAAGTCCCACAGGGTTCGGTCCTGGGTCCTCTCCTGGTTGGTATCTACTTCTCTGAAGTCCAGGCCAACACGAAGGGACACTGGCTGACAAAGTTCACAGACGATTACAAGTTGGGAGCTATTATTAACACCCCAAGTGATGTTGCCATCCTACAGAATGGCCTCACTGAGACCAACGACTGGTGTCAGAACCATGGGCTTAAGCTCAATGCCAAAAAATGTGTCGTCATCCCTTTTGGGAAAAACCTAGTTCCCATTAATTACCACATCGATGGTAGTCCACCGAACACAGAAGGAGTTATAATAGCTCTGGAAACACAGATTGACAGCAACCTCTCTTTTGATCACCACATTGCCACTGTGGTCAGAAAGTCTTTCTATGTGGCATATTTCATTACTAAGGGTTTTGCATCCAGGAAGAAAGAGGTCACTGTCTCCCTCTACTCTTCCCGCATTAGGCCAGTCAGAGTGCAATGCCCCATTTGTCATGTACCTCACTAGACACCTACAACAACTGGAGAGGCCACAAAAGTACCTCACAAAGAGGATCCTAGGCCTTAGACATTTGTCCTATATGGACAGACTCAAAAAACTACAACTGTTCTCTGTCTCATATCGCCTACTTAGAGGTGATCTCTGCTTGACTTACAAAGCCATGTCTGACCCAGCACTGTTAGAAATGCTACAGCTAAAGAAATCCCAATCTCTCCGCACCACATGCTCCAGAGACCTCAACCTCATTACCACAATCAACAAACATACTGGAGGGTCAGGTTCATAACCCAGAGACTGCCCATGCTATGGAACAGACTTCCCATACATGTCAAGCAGAGCACCTCGCTGACCCACTTCAAGAGAAATCTCGATGAGTGGATGGGAAATAGAAAATTCTCCCCGAGATAACTCCAGTGGCTCTACTCGACAGAGGCACTGGGAACTAAAGTCAGGTGGCACAATGCCAAGGTAATCCTTTGACTAGGCTTGTAAGGGCCCCAGGGCCATTAGCCCAGTACACACCTATGAACCTATAATGTGCATGGCCATCACATGGGGCATGTAGGTGAGGACAGTTGTGTTCAGTGGCTACTCACTTCCCTTCATCTCCTTTCCCCCTTCCAGACATTTCACCTAATCAGAAGGACACAGAGAGAAAACAAGTTTTAATGCCTCAGAACATCTAGGGACTACCTCTTAGTTCTGCTCCAGTCTTTTTGGGATAACTATGATCGCAGTCAGTCCCAGTTAACGACCACACAGTCCATTACATTCATCAGATGCATGGTAGACACACTGACTTGCTGAGATGTTCTTCCACAGGACAGAAATTAATCCATACAAGCAGTGGTTATTACAAGATTCTCCCAACTTTCAACACGTTCTAACCTCCTACAACTATGTCTATTATGCCAGACCAAGTAAATGATCTGGTGGAGGCTCTCTAATTATGTACAAAAATAACCTAAACCTAAAAGTCATTACACAAGGAAACTCCTTCTCAGACTCTGTTGTTAACTGAATTCTCCTAAAATTTCCAACTTACAAAGGCAGACTACTACTGTTCACTACAGCCTATAATAGATAGTAGTATCCCCTTATTCCCTAAATAAATTTAAATCATTCATCACTAACATCTTTAATAACTGCCCCAAAATAACAACATAACCATTCTAGGTGACTTCAGTCTTAATTACTTTGGCCCTCTTTCATCTGACATGGGTACTTTCCTAGCAGACCCAGATCTCTTTCAGCTCGTAAAAGAACCAGCAAGACCTAATCTCAGGTCCTCTAAACTCTCCACACTTGACGTGATTGTACCAAACTCCATACCCAACATAAACATTCTGCCACCATCACTATGCAATCACTGCCCAATCACCTTTAGAACTGTCAACCATACTATAAAACTGCCACCAATACTAAAAGCCTTCAGAAACTAGAGTAGCAGTAATGTTGACAAACTCAGAACATTTGTTGCAGACCACAACTGGAATCATATGCTCTCTTTATATGACCCTAATGCATCAGCTGTAAGCCTAACCAACTTTCTATTCAAGCTGCAAGACAATTTCTTCCCACTTATCTACAGGGTTTGTAAACCCACCAAAACTGAATGGTTATCCACTGAACTCAAACATCTCTTAACTGTAAAGAATAAAGTGTGGCAAAAATGGAAACAAATGCCCACAGCTAACAACCACATCTCCTTTATAGTCTTAAGTAATGTAGCCAAGAAGTCCATCAAAAGGCACAAAAAAATCTCCAAACAAAGAAACAAATTCTTCAAATGCTCTTGCATTCCCCAAACACGTTGGTAAAGAGGTTACCCTTCTTACAGGAGGAAAACCTTCTCCTGATACCCAGTCTACAAACACCAGTCCATATAGTAAAACAAATCTTTCTCCAAAAGAATCCCTTAAAGAATTTAGCATCTTCCATCAATTAACTCCACACCTCCCACAGATCATGCAATGCCCACCCTGCCACCTTCCACTCCCATTTTTCACTTCAGATGCATATGTCTCAAAGAAGTCTATATTTTACTAGAAAATATTTTCAGACACCCCTCCTGGATCTGACAACATAAAGCTCTGGTTCATATACCACTGTGGAAATCATCTATGTGTTCCTCTCACCCACATATATAATCTATGTCTCACACAAAACATAATGCCACAGATTTGGAAAATTGCTCTAAATAAACCCCTCTCAAAGCAAACCAATCCAAAAGATACCTCACACTTCCATCCAATATCCATTCTTTCAACTATGGGCAAACGTCTAGAAAAGTCTACACCAATTATCTGTATATATCCAGCAGTACCACCTCCTCTCCTACAAACATCATGGATTTATGACCTGGACAAAATACTATGGCAGCACCTTGGGCCCTAACTTATGACATCCTGATAGTGACCTCCTTACAGGTGCCCTGTTTATAGACCTGACAAAGGCATTTGACCTCTTCGACCAATATCTTCTCCAAAACAATCTAACTGAAATTGATATCAATCCAGACACTGCTCCATCGTTTAAAAACGTCCTCAAAGACAGACATTTCAGACTTAAAATATGATCCTGCCAATCAGAATCTGCATCTATTACCAAAAGTGTACTACAAGGATCCATTCTTCCCCTCTTCTCTTCTTCATATTCATTAATAAACTTCCTTCTGACCTCCCCCATCTCCCACTTATCTTCTGTGTTGATGAAATGGTCATTAACTGATCAGGTCACTCTCACACTAACATTCAGTGTCAACTCCAATCAGGCTTACATGAGCTCCACCAGTGGCTCATAAACCATAAACTATTTCTCAACTGTACCAAGACCAAAACTGTGCTATTTGGAACTCCACAGAAAATTCACCAAGCACCTGACTCTTTAACTATCTTTCACTTAAACAACCATTCCATAGAGATAAACCCCACCTTCAAATACCTAGTATTATGGCTTGATCAGTCACTAAGCTTCCATTTCTACATAGGCAAAATGAGAGACAAATAAACTCCCTCCTCTTCTGGGCCAAAAATATTACCCCTTTTCTAGTCCCCTTTTTCTATTTCCACCAGCCAGATTAGTGATTGTCAAAGGAGTTCTCCATTCTCAACTTGAGTATGGGCTTCCAATATTTGTTTCTGTCTCCAAGAAAAACAATGCCATACTCCAGACTATTTCTAACAGCATCTGCCGATTCATTACAAACCACTCTAGAAAAAGACAAATGGCTACCCATCAAACAAATATCTAACCTACTTTTAGGATCCCAACTCAACAAACTACTCTAACAGCACACATATACTCTCCGTGCATCTAGACGTCATGAAAAAAATAACTCCTCATGCAACCTGTATCAATACTCACAAGCCACACCAACTCTCATTACCCTTGAACCAAACTCCACAGCATTGCACATGCTTTCTCCTGTCAGTCACCTACTCTTTGGTAAGCTCTCCCTGCCGACATAAAGGCAGTCAAAACTTATTCCAAATTCACAATGCAACTCAAAAAGCACTTCTTCATCCATGCCATATGGTCATGCTTCAATGCAAGACATATCACCAAACTTATCTCCTTTCAAGTCACTCCTCCTTTCTCAAGATTTACTGAAGATTGACCCACTTTAGAAACTAATATATATATTGTATATTACACTCTGCTTAATTATACATTGCACTGTGCTTTTTCACTGGAAAATATATATAGACAGCTTTTTTCTATGTATTTTTTCTGAACTTTTATCTGTTGTTGCTTACATTTCTGTATTTCTTGTTTGTGAAATGTTTTGTATTTCACCTGAGTGGAGCCTGAAATTGGTCAGTAGTGATCAGTGCACTACCCCGATAGACAAATATAAATAAATAGACTGACAGAAAAGAGACCCATAAAAGAGGTCCAACTAGACCAACAACGGTTTGTCTTTTACTCCATTTTTTGTTACCAAGGAAACACAGGACTTCAGACAATTCCAAAAGAGCTTGTTTAAATAATGTCAGTGCACTCCATCTTGCTATATATTCAAAACAGAGCTTGGGAGTGTTTCTTGGACCTCTAATACACCCAGCTACACAACAAAAAAGCACAGAAGTAGAGAAAGTTTCTCCACTTCCACATTGAAGCCATCCATTGTCATTTTTGAGTCCTTCTATGTTGTCTTACCCCAGCCTCTATGGTGCTCACTAAGTGTATGGAAGTAGTTAGAGTGTAAGCCAGTCTGAAAGGTGCCAGGATTTTTCCATGCTTGGACAATTGGTTCTTGGTGTCCTCTATTATGGAATGCCTAAACAAATCCAGGGATTACTTCTTAATTAGATTCCAATCATTTTGAACTTTTATCTGTTGTTGCTTACATTTCTGTATTTCTTGTTTGTGAAATGTTTTGTATTTCACCTGAGTGGAGCCTGAAATTGGTCAGTAGTGATCAGTGCACTACCCCGATAGACAAATATAAATAAATAGACTGACAGAAAAGAGACCCATAAAAGAGGTCCAACTAGACCAACAACGGTTTGTCTTTTACTCCATTTTTTGTTACCAAGGAAACACAGGACTTCAGACAATTCCAAAAGAGCTTGTTTAAATAATGTCAGTGCACTCCATCTTGCTATATATTCAAAACAGAGCTTGGGAGTGTTTCTTGGACCTCTAATACACCCAGCTACACAACAAAAAAGCACAGAAGTAGAGAAAGTTTCTCCACTTCCACATTGAAGCCATCCATTGTCATTTTTGAGTCCTTCTATGTTGTCTTACCCCAGCCTCTATGGTGCTCACTAAGTGTATGGAAGTAGTTAGAGTGTAAGCCAGTCTGAAAGGTGCCAGGATTTTTCCATGCTTGGACAATTGGTTCTTGGTGTCCTCTATTATGGAATGCCTAAACAAATCCAGGGATTACTTCTTAATTAGATTCCAATCATTTTGGGATGACTGTGAAATTAGTTCATCCCAATCGATGCCCACAAAGTCCATCACATTCATGATACATGGTGGACATGCTGACTTGCTGAGATTTTCTTCCACAGGATAAAATTCAATCCATACAAACAATAGTCTTACAAATTTTACAAGATCAATATGGGACAGTCACACTGTGTCTTAGTGCACTGGGTCTTAGCAGCTTCCACTTACATAGTCCCCAATATCCATTTTCACATGAGAGTATTACAATGGACATGCAGGGCACAATGGAATCAGCTGCTGTATCCAATAAACTTCTCCATCAAGATAACAAAAAATGCAAGGGTTATTTCAAGTGGTGCATTCATAAGTCCAATCTAGCTCTGCGCAAACCATTTCAAACCCCCATCTCAGCTGTGACAGATGCTTTTAGACTAGGCTATGGAATGCTGCCAGAATCAGACCATCCAAGGGATATAAGCCCAAATAGAGGCCATGCTGCACATCAACATTCTGAAAATGACAGCAGTCTTTCTGATCTTGAAGGTGTTTCAGGACTACCTCCCTGCACATAATATTACCATCTATTCCAATATCAAGGTGGTGGTATGGTACTTGTATAAGCAAGGGGGGCATCTATTCCTCTTCCCTTTTCCAGGAGGCCATGAGAACTTGGAAGTGCAAATAACCATTTTCGTGTATCCAACCACATCCATTGACAAACCAGTTCTTTAGTGGACAGATTCAGCTTTTGCCTGCTGATACTACATGAGTAGTTTCTCGACCCATCCGTAATCAGAACTTTTTTTACGTACTGAAGGAAGCCTTACAATCACCTGCTTGTATTCCGAACTATTTCCAAATGCAGAAACTTATTTCACCATATTCCTCCATTAGAAAGGCATCTCAAATATGCTTCTGTACAGGTCTCCATGCTTTTCCACTATATTCCCTTACACTGAGATTTCTGGAGAAAACCAAGATGCGTAATGACAAAGTCAAAAAGCTGCCGAGACACAAAAAAAGAACAAGCTTGAATATTGTCATTAATCCCTCATCACAAGGGAGATAATGAAGGTTGTCTCCTTACTGTATTTGGCTCTTAATCCACAGTTACAAAGATAACAATACAGCTATACATGTATCACCTTCTCAGTAACTTTTCCAGTACTGGGAATGTTAGAGACAGAATGATAAGTCCTCCAAAAATTTGCATCCAAGGATGGTTTCCTAAGGAATGGATTAATCAAACCATATTTTTATGTGAATGGAAATACCCCCCCCCCCATTCTTCAGTGAGAATGAAACTATACAGAGAATAACTGGACCAACTGACTTTTGGCATGCTCTTATCAATTTAATTAGGCTAGAACCCACAGCACAATTTTGTAAAAAGCATAGCCAAAACAATGTTCATAAATTTGACATAACGGACATACATTCATCAGGAAACTCAATTATGGAGCATATCTAGGATTAAAATATTTGGGTATTAACATAAGCAGTTACTTGGAAGATAGACCTTTATGTACTTGAGAGATAAACTAGTCAGTTTCAGTGTTATTTTCCTTCTTCTATTTTTAACAGTTTGTTAGAGCCATAAACACTGATGCAAGCCTCCCCTATAAAAGAAAAACAAATAGAAATTCAGACACTACTGAGAGATTTTGCTCAGGAACAACAGATTACAGAAAGATATTTTCTGAGAGTTTTGAACAAGTCTGCTGTATTATACAAGTACCTCATGTTTGACTCCATATGACATGAACACAATGGCATTAGTACCAGTCTACTGCTGTTTTCTCTTAACTTTTTAACTTATGTGGTATTAGGCTATAATGGCTGTTTCCTGTCCAGAAAACAACAATCAGCCAGCTTCAAAAAGCTCTGGCTCCCATCTCCTCCCACTACACATATACAAACACACACTCACACCTTCACTCTGACTACTGATAGGCTGGGGAAATCATCAGAGTGAAGATTTCTTCAGTACTTTAATGCTGTGTGTACTGTTTCTGTAAATTTTGATTTTTGGGACAAAAAGGTTTACAGAGGAATGGGCAAGAATGTATTCATCAGTGTAATGCTTATGCTCATTGCGTGACAACTTAACTGCCATATTACTTTTCTGTTAGTGTGTTTTTTGGTGTTTGAAGGTACTGCATGGAATTTGCGTTCTGTTTCTGCTTTTTATGATAAAGGGACTGGGGAAAATGTTGTTAGTGTAAGTGTACTGGCTGTAAACACTCAGTGATGACTTACTTTCCTACCAACTCGCCCAAGCTATGCTTACCCCGTTTTGGATCCTTTTTCACAGTTACAGCATGAATATTGACTCTGGTCCTGCTGATTCTTTTTCCACTGTACCTAGAAAGAAAAAAAATCACTTACCAAGAAGTCCTTACCATGGTCGCAGACAAAGTCCACACCTCAGATAACAGTGGGGGAACCTGCAGTGGCCAATGGTTTTTCCTCAGACCACTCACTTAATTCTTTGATCTGATGTTATCAATTTTCATTCATTCCTCAACCACTGGGTTTGGATCCGTATATGGGATCTGACTCAGCCGTTACTATAGCTCATGTCCAACTAAAACTCTCGAGCTCCTCCCTACCCATAATGCACCAACTCCTAACATACCAGATGTCATTTGCAACTTTCGCGAATAGACGTGGTCAGCTTTGCTCTCAAGTGACTTGAAAGATATTTTTTGTTTGAATAACTGCTTTTTCCTCTTTCTCTATTTGTGCACTTAGTGTACTTTTAGAATACCACTGATGATTTTTTTTTTATTTTAATATCTCCATTGTTTAAACATTTTACCACCTTTCTTGCTGTAACTTTACATATGACACTACTGATGTATTCTTTCGTACCATTGTTGGTACTTTTTCTCTTTTCCTCCTTACCCTTTCAAAGAAAAATTCATGCTATCTTTGTTTTTTAGAAATGTCAGAGAAAGGCTTTAAAAAGTATAGAAAGTGTGGCCATAAGCTACCTTGTTCAGATGCTCATGATTTTTGCGTCTATTGTTTAGACCCAGAGCATTTCAATGAAAAATGCAATATATTTGCAAAATCTTTAATCTACAAGCAATAGCAGACCATAGGAATAAGCTTATCCTAAAGGGACTTCTTCCTACTACTTTCTTGGAACCCATTTCTGGTGTTCACCTCCCCCTAAGATCACTTTCAAGGAGACTACAAAAAAGTTCCCTAAGAAATCCGGATCTTCAACTCCATCCCCAGTTTAGCTAGCATCAAAAATATTTAGATAGGATCCAAAGCCTTTTGGTTCAAAGACTTTGACCAGATCCCAAAAACATCCTCTGAGCTGAGTATGTCAAATCCTACATCAATCCCTCAGACCCGATACTCTCCCTCTATAGACCCAGTGCCATTAGGGTCCCATCTACCTAGAGAGATAGCATTCAAAATCATCTTCAATTGCTTCACCTTGTTCTTCCAGGAGTCTCACTGAAGTCGACATGGATACAATGATGAAGACATTTTTCTCCGTGCAGATACAGATAGGGTTCTCTCTGCTCCTTCCCCTTTGGGTCATTAAGTCTTGGCCAGCTGTACCCCTCCAGTATCGGCTCCTTCTCTGATTCAATATTTCATTTCAGAGTCCTTGGATCAGAGTTTGCTGAGACCATCTGGATCGGATGCAAGGATAGTGGTTTCCTTAGATTCAGTGGTTTCTCTAAGTGCCCCAGCTCTGATGAGTTCAGAGCTAAGTGTCTCTTGCAGGTGTAGCATCCCAGTCAGATCCAAAGTGTTGGAGCTGACTCCCAAGTTTTCTGAGCCGTCTCTGCCCCTCTGAGCCTTGACTTTGGACAGCTCGGCTCCAACCTCTGCTTTGGTTAGATCGCCTTTGGGGCAGATAGAGTGGAAGCATGGCTTCTCGGCCCCATTGGTTTCCTTCACTCTGGAACATTCTTCCTTTGAGGTAGTGGAGAGAGTGCTCTCTGCATCAGCGGGATGGATGGTCTCTCCCCTTCAGATTTTCCTTCAACATATTATGTGCCTCTGCACCTTGAGCCTCAACATTTGACTCCACAGGGAAAGCTAGTCCAACCTCTCCAGGCTACTCAGCAGGGTATTACCATCTCTTCCAACACTTCCCCAGAACATCCCACCAAGGAAGTACCCCGGAAGAGAAAGTGCAAAAGGAGGTACTTGGATTACCCACAGGAATCTATCACAGGGGATACTAATTTTGATGAAGGGGGAAGATCCCTATGTCACCATCCAAAGATGTCTCATTTGGAGACATTCTAGAGATTCTCAAACAATGGGATTGTTGGTCCTCCCAACATCCTTCTCTAGAGGAATCGGTGTTCCTGGCGGTATTTGGATCTGGTCTGTCTACATCCTGGGTAACTTTGCCCACTGATGAGCTCATTGATTTGATCTCTCAGCTGGCATGGAAGGAACCTGATTCAGTTGAACCTTCCTCAAGAAACCAGACCAAATTCTGTCACCTCCGACAAGAAGAGAATTCTGGAGCAAGGGAGTACCAGTAGCTGCCATGGTCATGGCATCAGCCATGAAGAAGGAACTTGAAAACAAAGTTTCACTGTCCATCCCGTAATAGAGATTCCAGGGTTTTGGACAGATTTGGTAAACATGTCTGTGCTTCAGCAACCTTTGATCTTAGGTCATGGAACTGTTTGACACATTTCAGTAAGTTGCAAAGAGATTTGATAAAGGAACTGTCAAATACTCTTTCAGGGACCACTACTGCTGAGATTTAAGCTTCAGTAGCCTTGCAGTTGGTAACCATTCAGTCCATTTCAAATTCATCCATAAGGTTTATCTCTCATGCAGCTGAGGGTACTTCAAGGGTGGGGTGGTTCAGGCATCTCAATAAGGAGGCATGCCTGGATGCACTTCTGTGATTTTGTGGAGCCCTTCATCTTTTTTGGCAGTGCTCCCTTTGACAGATCTTTCTTGTTTGGCCCCAAAGTGATGAACACACTGTCCAGGTGTGAAAAAGATGGAAAGACTCTCTCTGCTGTAGGTGTATGTTTTTTGACCCCTCAAAGACCTTCTCTAGGAACCAATGAGGGAGACAGAAAATGTATTTCAAATAATCTCAAGAGTCCTTTCCAAGATCCCCATGGAGACAGTTCCCCCAGAAGCTGGGGTGGGGGGGGACACTAATGGAAGACGCCGCCCATGTGGCAGAGGTGGGCCGCAAAACCAAGGGTCTCAAGACATGTTCTCTGACAGACCCTACCAGCACTCCTAAAAGGAGGCCCAATTGTCCCCGTCTGAAGGCAATAGGGGGTCATTTTTCCTTGACCAGAGAGCCTGGCTGGATATAACAAAAGACACCTTGGTGCAGAGGATTATTTCCAGAGGTTATGTAATTCCCTTTTCCCTTCCACCCCCATCCACATAAAAGTTTTTCGATGTTCCACCTAATCAGAGGAAAGCAACAGCACTGGAAATACAAAAGCTGCTAGAAAAAAGAGTCATCCATGAGGTACCACCAGATCAGAGAGGATCCAGAACTTACTCAAGATTCATTTTAGTGTCAAAGAAAATAGGGGACTGGAGACCGATTGTGGATCTCAGCAAATTGAATAAGTCAGTTCAACACTCAAAGTAAATCATGGTTCAGTCCATCCTACCATTTCTAGGCAAGGATGATTGGTGTGCTTGATAGACCTTTAAGATGTGTACTATCACATAAAAATGAAGAGTTAGTCCAGAAGGTTCTTACACTTCTGGCTGGGAGCCAGTGAATACCAATTCAGAGTCCTGCCCTTTGGTCTCATTTCAGCCCTCAAGGTGTTCACCAAATGCATGGCAGTGGTGGCAGCTCACTTGAGACTACAGAGATTCCAGGTGTTTCCATATTTAGATGACTGGCTTATCACCACCCTGATCAGGCATCTACTCATAATAGCAAGTGACCCAGTACTCCAAACTTGCTCCCTTCTAGGAATTACAATAAATTACAGCAAATCTCAGTTGCAAATATCTCTAACACTGGAGCTTATAGGGGCAATTTTGAATACAATATCTGCAACAGCTTCACTTCCCCTAGCCAGAGTACAAACACTGAGATTCCAGGTCATGCAAATTGTTCACAACACCAATGTTTCAGCCTGGTTGATTTTTCAAGCCTTGGGGTCAATGTCAGCAGCCATAATTCTAGTCCTCCTGACAAGATTTCACATGAGAATATTTCAGTGGATGCTAGCATTTCAATGGTTAATTCTTTATCAGTGGATGTCAGTTCAAATAAGGATCACACAGGCATGCAAAAAAATATCTTTGGCGGTGGATAAGGTCAGATCAGGTTCTACAAGTCTGTCCATTCATTCTCCCTCAACCCAAGGCCATAATGACCATGGATGCATCCTAGATTGGGGTGTACTTCCTAGGGAAAACAGTCCAAGGCACTTGCTCCCCCAAAGGGGCCAACTTGCATATAAATGTCCTGGAGATGAGAGCAGAGCTTTTAGCATTGCTAGATTTTCAGGATGCTTTAACTCTGGAGTCACTTGCAATCTAAGCAGGCAATATGTCAGTAGTTTGGATCATCAACAAACAAGGAGGAACCAGATCTTACCCCTTGTGTCAAGAAGCACTCAGAGTGTGACAATTGCCTATCTCATCCAACCACTTTCTGATAGCAATGCACATTCTAGGGAAGTCCAGTGTGAAAGGAGAGAAATTGAGCAAGTCAGTTGTACTACCTGAAAATGGTCTCTCAACAGGTAAGTTATGGAAGAGATTTTCCATCAGTGGGGCCAGCCTTGCAAGCTTTTTGCATCTCCCCTAAACAACACGTGAGGCAGCTTTTTTTGCCCTAATCCCCCCACCAGAGGAATCATCAAGGGATGCTCTGCTCCATGATTGGCCTCCATTCTTCTCTATGCTTATCCTCCAACTCCCTTGATTAACAAGTTTCTACAGAAAGCTGCAAGGTTGAAGAGCAATGTCATCATCATTGCACCTTACTGGCCTTGACAGGTTTGGCTCCCCTTCCTTTGGCCTCATCTTCTTTACCCACCTTGGATTCTGGATCTGATTCCAGACCTCCTGTCTCACCTGAGAGTCTTTATTCATCCAGATATCTCAAACCTCAAGCCAACAGCATGGTTTCTCCACTTCCTTTAATAGCCAGACAATCTATGCTCTCGTCTCCTGTACATCATATACTTTTGTCTTCCCATGAAGCTTCTACTAGGAAGATCTACAAAAGTAAATGGAAGAGCTTTGTTTGTTGGGCACATCAAAAACATATTGATCCTTTTTCAACCACTACACAAAATGTCCTACATTTTTTGGTAGAATTTTTTAATGAAGGAGCTAGCTCCTCTACCATTAAAGTTCAATTGGCAGCAATATCTAACTTTCATATAGGAGTTGACAGTTCTTCCCTAGCCTCTACTAAGATATGCAAGGCCTTCCTAAGAGGTACTATTTTACGCTGACCACCTTTATAAAGATTCTGCTGCTCCATGGGATCTAAATCTTCTAGTGCAGAACTTAATCCATTCCCCCATTTAAACCAGCAAGAAAATGTGATCTTAAATTTCAGACCTGGAAGACAATATTTTTAGTGGCTATTACCTCTTCCAGGAGAATTTCAGAACTTCAAGTGTTATCCTCTAAACTTCCTAACTTGATTTTCCATAAGGATAGGGCAACATTAAGAACCAACCCTCCCTTCCTCCCTAAGGTGGTGCCAGAATTCAATATCAGTCAGCCTATTTTCCCATTGTCTTTCCAAAATTTGAAAACAAAGGTGAATATATGTCCAACAAATTATGCTCAAATTAATAAATATTCCATTGGTAAATAAAACTATAATGCAAAAAAATAACAATGGAATAAAATACGATCCAAGGAATCATAAAACTCATAGATTAATGAGAGATAAAAACAGGTAAGCACTTTCACCACAGCTTCATCAAACCATATAAGCTCTACCACCTTACTATTTACAACTATCACAAAAAGGTCCTAGCCAATTAAAAAACAACACCATCACTAACATTTAGTGTTTCAATTAAAAATAATATAAAAATATTTAAGAAACACTCTGTACAAAGGAGCAATGTGTAACTTGACTATACCTTTCAACCTCTTAACACAAGAAATCTGGACAAATCCTCTCATAATGGGGGGGGGGGTCAAAGGCCCAGAAATAGGGACACATTTTAAATATTCTTCTTCCAAACTTAGAAAGTTGCCATAATAACAGGATTTGTGTTACCTTGCATTTTCTGAAAGATATGAAGTCTTTAACTCAAATGCATGTCATTATTTAGTGACTTTAATCCTTAGATCATCCAAGTGATTTGTCAAAAAAATAAAATTTTTATGAGCAACTGACCAAAAATATGTGGCAAAAATCTGGGCATTCTGTGAAAACCTGCACAGTTGAGAGGTATGAACTAGACACACACACATACAGATATATATATATATATATATATATATATATATATATATATATATATATATATATATACTTATTTTTTTATGTTTATATGTCTAGTTAAATATTGTTTTTTGCATTAAAAGTGAATATATGTTACACTTGCTAGATGTTCATAGACAGTTGTGTTTCTACTTGCACAGAACAAAAGAGATTAGAAAATCTTATCAGTTATTTATATACTTTGCAGACAACAAACTAGGCAAATCTTTTACAAAGGTAGCATTAGCAAGCTGGATTACTGACTGCTAATTTTTTGTCTGTAATAAATTGGGCATTTCATTATCAAAATCTTTAAGAGCCCAGTCTACTAGATATATGGCAACCTCATCAGTATTTTATCCCATTATTCCATGGATGATATATGTGCAGTTGGGTGTACTTTTAAATTTTGAACTTTCAGAATGTCAAATTTGTTATGGTAGAGACCATAAGACTGACGGTTTAAAAGTTCAAAATTTAAATAAAAAAAAAATTAAAAAGTGGTTTTTTTTATGTTTTTGCAGGGGCAAGCCCCCCTGCATCCACCACACCCCCTGCTAATTAAATATACCAACTGCAAGATTGCACGACAGCAAGAAAAAACAGTAAATGTACCTTTCCGCGCTGTACAGTGATCTTCATTTAAATGGTTCAAACTTTCAAAACATCAATCTTATGGTCTCAACCATAAGAAATTCAAGATTGTGAAAGTTCGAAATTTAGAAGTAGACACATGCAGCTGCTACTTGGGCTAATCCTCATACTTTTATTACTTATCACAAATTGGATCTGGTCTTGAGGGAAGATCAGCCTTTGGTTCAACCATGCAAAGCATCCTTCCTTAGAGTCCTCCCGTGATATCAGGTAGCTGGGGACTCTGTCCCAATGATTGAGGAGTGAATGAAAATTGGCAACATCAGATAAAGACGTTATGTACTTACCATGATATTCCATCTGTGTTGTCCATTTTCATTCTTCCTCAACTCCCCCACCCTCTATCCACCTCCATTTCTCACAAACGACTTCTGGAGTAAGAAAACCTTTAAGGACACCAAGGTCGCCATATGTCCCTTGTGTTGAACTCCAGTTATGGCAATTCTTTATAGTCTCTCTGTGTCTGTCTCTCTCTTGCTCATGTTGTAAATAAGATCTGAGAGAAGTTAGACATGGTGCATTGTGGGTAGGAAAGGAACTCGAGAGTTTGTTGATCACCATGAGCTAGAGTAACAGCCATACATTGAGAAAAAATGAAAATGAACAACACAGATAGAACATTATGGTAAGTACATAACCTCATTTTTAGACTTGTTATTAACTTAATGTGTTCTCTTTGAATAGTGTTTGCTACTGCTTAGTATAATTATTACTTTTTTTAGAGCTTGGAATTTATCAAACTGTGATTTTTGATAATATACTGTAGTATTTTTTCTCTATTGTTTTTTCTATCTAACCTCCAGGTTTTATCATTGCTGAATCTCAAGCCTTTAAGAAATGTTCAGAATGTGGGCATAAATTGCCCTCTCACGATCCTCACTCTTTATATGTTTATTGCCTGGATGCTGTACATTTGGACACACAAAACATTTCATGTTCTTCCTTTAGTGCTACAGCCTTACAAACTCACTGTGACAAATTGGTGGTGAAGGAACTTCTCCCTCCACAGACAGGGACTACTACTTCTGGACCTTCATCTTCTACTTCCCCTGCTAAGACACAAGACAGGGCTTGGTCTTCAAACAAGAAACCAGACAAGAATAGGAAGTAGAAAGAAAAGGGTAAACTTAAGGAAAAGGAAAAAAAACAAGTTTCCTTCTGTCTCTGAATGATCCTCAGATGTGCCAGTTCCAGACCTGCACCAAAGTCATCTAGGAGATTGGAACTGACAGCTTCTCAGTTCTGACCATCCTACTCCTGGCCCTGATTTTCTTTGGAACCAGTGAGTCCCAGGTTGCACTCTCCAATCGTGCAGGAGAAAAGATATTCCAGGTCTTTATTAGTGGCTTCTTCTACCCAGTCATCTAAGAGCTTGACAATGTATGACATCAACAGGAAGATGAGAAAGTTTTTGAGGATGCAGATTCAGGTTTGGGGTTTTGTTGGTACCATCTCCAGGGAATGTACTGACCACTAGCCATCCTGCCCCTCCACTTCTTTCACCCATTGCGGTCCATACCCTGGCTCCAACAATTCTGGAGCCAACCCATTCCAAAGTGCTTCTTTCAGCACCAGTAATTCCTTTGACTTCAATACTGACATCTTCCCTATCCCTTTCGACTCTGATGGCCTTGGATCAGAAAGGGACTCAGAGCTGCAGTGTCAGTGCTGACTTCCAAGGAAGAGTTCAACCCTGAGACTTTCAAAACTGTCTCTTCCCTTAAGGCCCTTGGCACTACATAGCTTGGATCTGAGGTCTTCGTTGGGGCTGGGGATGCTGGGAGTTGGGGTTTCTCCCTCTACCTCGGATCTGGAGAGATCCTTGCCTCCAGTGGCAGTTTCGGTCTTTGCAGTAGTTGAAAGTGGTTTACTCAAACAGAAGACTCTTTCTCAGAGCTCGATTCAACCCAAACCCCAGCTGGATCCTGTGACACCATTTTGTCTCATCATACCAGACAGGGACAATCAGCATCACAGGCTTTGAGAACTACTTGCTACATCAGCTCCCAGTATGATTCTGAACCTTCTGTGTCCCCCACAGAATCAGTTCACAAAACACAGATGTGCAAGCAAAAGCACATACTCCCCAGAGACCGTCATGGAAAATAAAGATTTGGATGAAGGCAAGGGTTCACCCAGGTCTCCCTCAGAAGACATCACGTTTGGGGAAATTCTTGAAATTATGAAACAGAGAGGGGTTGGTCCACTGTAGATCCCTCTCTTAATGAATCTGCATTTCTAGAAGCCTTTGGTTCTGGTTCAGCTTTGTCTTGGGTGGTGCCACTTGTTCATCCACTGGTTGATCCTATAACTCAACAGGCTTGGCAGGACCTTAACATGGTGGAGCCCATTCCCAAAAAGAAAATGGGCACAATTTTGCAAGCTCTCAAGGACAGAAAGCACTGGAGTAAAGGTCCGCCAATGGATGCCATGGTTGTAGTAGTAGCAGCCACAAAAAAGGAATTATCTGAAGAGAGTTGCTTTGTCCATCCCCCTAACAGGGAGTATAGGGCATTGGAAAGATTTGGGAAATGGATACACTTGTCAGCGACCTTTGCACTCAGGTCAGTGAACTATCTTGCTCATGTTATCAGATTTCAGAGGGACTTGATTAAAGAAATTTCCCAATCTCTTTATGGAGTTTTGCCTGCAGATGTCCAAAAGATTATGGACTTCCAGCTTTAAACTCTGTAATCAACTTCTAACGTAGCCATGCTTCTCATATCTAATGCAGCTGATAGTTTGGCCAGAGCGACAGGCTCAGGTCTTACAGTCAGATGACATGCTTGGATGCATCTTTATGATTTTGCAGAAAGCTTTAAAATGTCCTTCATCAATGCTCCTTATGAAAGTTCCACACTTTTTGAGCCCTAAGTTAAATATACCTTGACTAGGAGTCAAGAGGATGGTAAGAGTCTCTTTGCAGTAGGCATTCATTTTTCTTCCCCTCAAAGGTCCTATTCCAGAAACTAGAGGGTGGGAGAAAAGATGTGGTTTCACAAGTCAGAGCTCTTACCAGGATTCTCCTGGTGATAGACCTCCACTTGGCAGAAGTGGAGGGAATGCAGATAGACATTGCCCAAGAGGCAGAGGTAGACTGCACAATCAGAGCTCCTGCAGTCCATTTATCAAAGGTACGTATCAGTATCCCTGAAGGTTTGCCTAACTGCTGCACTCTGGAGGCAGTTGGGGGCCTCTTATCTCTGCATCCCCAAGCATAGCTAAAATTAACAAGAGACAAGTGGGTGCAAAACATAATTTCCAGAAGCTATTCCATTCTCTTTTTGTGTCCTTCTATAAATAAAAAGGTGATTCCTGATGTTTCAGCCAGTCAATGGGAACCAGAAGAACAGGAAATTTCCAAGCTGATAGAAAAAAAGAGTCATCTAACTGTTCCCCAAAAAACATCTGGGATCAGGAGTCTACTCAAGGTTTTTTTAGTTCCAAAGAAAATTGGGAGGACCTAAGACCATTTTTGGATCTCAGTCATCTCAGCCAGTTTGTAAAACAGCCAAAATTCTGGATGGCCACAATTTAGTCTATGATACTTCTTCTAAGGAAGGACACTTGGATGTGATCAATATATCTCCAGGATGTATACTATCATGTGAAGATAGAAAGGCAGTCCAGGAGATTATTCCATTTCCAACTGAGAGTCAATCATTTCCAATTCACAGCCCTGCCATTCGGTCTCACCACAGTCCCCAGGCTGTTCACCAAGATAATGGCAGTGGTGATGGTGCACTTGTGTACACTCAGGATCCAATTTTTCCCTTACCTAAACAACTGGCTCCTAACTGCTACATCCAGACATCTTCTGGTACATCACCTGGACCCTCTCCTCCATTGCTTATTGGATCTAGGCATATCAGTGAATTTTCACAAGTGTCAATTACTTCCAGTACAACAGACAGAGTTTATTGGATGCCACCTTGAGATCACTTTTCAAATTGTCAGTCTTCCACAGCACAGAGTTGGTTCCCCATGTCAAAAGGCTGCACAGGTTTTACATCATCCCACCACCCCCACATGATTGATACTACATATATGAGGCCTCAAGGCTTCTGCCTTATTAACGGTTCCCATGGCTTGATACCACATGGAAATTCTTCAGTTCTGCAGTTCAGTGGTCTCAGAGGTTTCATCCTTGCATGCCAGGATTCATCTCAAGAATTTGCAGACAGCACATCACTTGGTGGATTACCTCACTGTCAATAACACAAGGGCTACCCTTTCATCCAGTCACACCAACAGCAGTGGTAACAATGGACACTTCCCTTCTAGGATGAGTGGATATTTCAAACGTAGAATGATCCAAGGTACAAGGTCAGATAGATTTTGGAGGCCAATCTTCACATCCATGACTTGGAGATAAGGGTGGTCCTCCTCACATTGCAGGCTTTTCAGGATACCTTCCCCAAGGGTATGATATCCATGCAGTCAGACAATATGGCTGTAGTGTGCTACATCAACAAACAAGAAGAGCATCATTCTTACTTCCCTCTGTCAAAAAGCCACAAGGATTTGGCTGTGGGTGAAGTCTTTACACCATTTTCTGATAGCAACACACATTTTGGGGTGTCTCAGAGCGGGACTATTCTAATTCCTCATGAGTGGTCCCTCAATCCAAAAATGGAAACATTAATTTTCAGCTGGATGGACACTTCCCTTCTAGGATGAGTGGATATTTCAAACAACCTTGTCCTCTGTTTGCTTCCTATCTGAACAACAGGTGCAGCAGTTAATTTGCCCTGATCCCTCCACAGGTTCAATCACCAAGGAATGCTCTAATCCACAGTTGCCCCCTCAGGCTCCTGTATGCCTTTCCCCCATTACCCTTCATGAATAAATTCATTCAGAAGGCCGGAGAGTGCAAGGACACAGTAATCCTCATTGCCCCCTTTTGACCCCAACAAACATGATTCACCTTTCTGTGGCCTCTACTAGTACATCTGTCATGGATGCTGGATCAATATCCAGACCTACTTTCTCACTCATGTGGAATGCCTCCACCAGATCAGTCTACCATGAAACTAACTGCTTGGTGCCTCCAATTTTGACTTTAGCCAGAGATGCCAGGGTTCCCGATAATGTTGTTGACATAGCAGCTTCCCAGACATCTACTATGAAGAAGGTCTACATGTAAATGTAAAGGTAAATGGAAAAAGTTTTCATTTTCAGTGATGGCCAAGGGCTTGGACCCTTGCTCTGCTGTCATTCCATCGATCTTGGAAGTTTTAGCTGAACTTTTTCAACAAGGATCTAGCTACTCTACCATCAAAGTTCAGATGGCAGTGATTTCTAACTTTCATACTGGTCCTCCCATCTGATGGGTTGATGTACCCTACGTGCAGTACTTACTTAGCATTTGCTTGCAATGAACCGCAACTGCCTGCCACTGATACCCATTTGTTAACCCATTCCAATTTATTTGACAGATTCCACTGTGTACTGCTTCACATGTCTTTGTGTCATCAGCAAAGTAGTTGGTCCTGTTCTCTGTTCCCTCAGATATGTCAGAGACAAACATATTAAACAATACTGGTCCAAGCACATTCCCCTGTGGTACTTCACTAGCCACCTTTCTAACTTCAGACATTGTCCCTTTCGCAACTCTCTTTATCCTACCATTCAACCAAGCATCTATCCATGATTTTAGTCTTGATCCTACCTCCAACTCTGCAAGGTTTCCTTTTAGCCTCCTGTATGGGACAAAGTTAATGGGCTTGATGCAGTCTGGGTAGACTATGACTGCTACAACACCCCTATTAAGTTTACCAATAGCCCAATCATAAAAATGAGTCAGGTTTGACTGGCAGCTCCTAATGGCCTTCAGTGCATTTTAGTTGTTGTCCTGTCAATTGCTTTCCTCTATAAATGCTATTAGTCTTCCCCTCAGGATTATTTCCATGAATATCTCTACCACTGTTGTTAAGCTAACAGGCCTGTAGTTTTCCAGACTTGTTCTACACCCCCCCCCATACAAGACACCACTGTAACTTTCTGACAGTCCTCTGATACTTTTGCACAATTTATGTTTATTTATTTAAACGTTATTAAATGAGTAGATGGATTAGTCCTAGCGTCATTTTCAGTGATGACCCAGGTACTACTGCTTAGAACAGGCCATGCAAATCAGTACAGTTTTAGAGAAAACTGTGAATAAGCAAGCAATAATGTCTGACAGGATGGGCATTACAGGAGAAATAACACACAGAGGTGTTTAGAAGTCCATCAGCAGGCAGTGCTCCTCAGCCATTATTTCTGTGTAACACCCATCCTGTTAAGAAAATGAGCTATTTTTTAAACTGTCTGTTAAGTTATTTTGCATTTGTGTTATTATTACACATGCACACCTATTTATATATATATATATATATATATATATATATATATATATATATATATATATATATATATATATATATGTGTGTGTGTGTGTGTGTGTACACATGTATGAGTGTCATAACATTCATTGGGTGTTAGTTTGCTCGACATCTGTTTAGTGAACAGAATTTGGTCATCTTAGTAGATGGTCAACAGGTGTGCAAGATCAGACAATTCTCAGAGTTCAGGAATATGACTTTTCCCATATATTTTGTGATCTGAGATTTTTTTTTTAGTTTTGTATGTACTGAGGTTATTGCTTGGTGCGTGCATAGTAGTATGTTGACACTTTCAGTTCCATCTTTTTCTGTTGATGCCGTTAACATCATTATGTCATTGTTTTGATCATTCAATTGTTTTAGACTCGTATATCTATCTATACACACAAACTCACATGCACGGACATGCGCGCGCATGCACACACACACACACACACACACACACACACACACACACACACACACACACACACACACACACACACACACACACACACACATACACACAGATGTGTACACACATATACATTTAATGTAAAACATTTCCTCCATCTAATGTTTCAGAATTGTGAAGGACATGTAGCTGTTGTTGGATGAAGTATTTTACATCCAAAATATATTATGTCAGTATTTAATGTCTACACAGATACACAAATATACACACAAATGTATAGTACCAAACACACACTCCCTCATACATGTACAAAAATACACATTCACACATAGAGGAAGCAAAGCCATACAGACTGAGATCGTACACATATACACAGAACATTTCAAACACACATACACACAAACAAATATGCCCACTATGTACAGAATCACAGCCACTAAGTGATAGCCACAGAAATATATATTTTAGCTCACTGTAGGCAGGAAACATACATTGTAAAGTATTAGAACTCCTCCTCTCCCCCACTGACAAACATACACACACACACACAGACACATGCACGCACACACATACACAGTCACTTTATTGATTGAGTTCACCTCAGGTGTCTGATTATGATCAAATTACTGAATTAAAATAATAGTTGCCATAATGTATCTCATCTCACTGCTGTCATAATCACACAGTACAAACTATTACAAGATGCTGCTCACACACAGAAACAAACACATACACTAAATTCCTTTAACTGCTGCTGATGCTTTTAATTGTTTAGTTCTGTTTTATATTTTTTTCACTCACTAAGTGGTTGGTAAATGGAAAAGAAATTGCAGTTACAATAAAACATTTCTGGCATGCTTCTCCTCTACTAGGCTCTCCTTGTACATTAATGCATCCCTTTGGAATGTTGAGTATCCAGTGGAGTTCACTGACTCTCTAAACTCATTTTCTAAACAAATATAGCATATGGTTGAGGAAGAAGTACAATTACGAATGCAATCATTTCATGCTTAAGATGACAAAAAAAGTATAAATTTTCATTCATGCCACTGCTACATTGCTAATACTTTTGTAATGTCTCCATTCCGGTTACACAAGTAGTACATTATAGGGCATCTGAGCTGTTGAAGATCTCTCTCTCAGGGAGCTTGTAAGTATATTGGCCAGAATTATGAAGATTCTAGAAGGTGGTCCATCTGTTCCCTGCGCCTTACCCCCCCTAATGTTACACAACCAGTAAGGTATAGGGCATCTGAGCTGTTGAAGTTCTCCATCAGGGGGCCTGTCAGCACACTGGCCAAATTTATAAGGATTCTGGAAGGCAGGCCATTGCTTCCCTGTGCTTTATCCTCCCTAAGAATTACCAGTTCTCTCTGCCCACTGTTCTCTCCATTCTACCCTGCCTTCCTCAGATTCATGGTGACTACAAATCTTAATGTCAGCGCTAATACTGCAAAATGGTTATGCTGAAAACCAAGTTCAGCGAACTGAAAACAAAGTGTTTTGCATGGGAAGTAGGCCCCATGCAGCCCCACTTGGAAGCACCTACTCCCACACCCCTTATACATACTAATGCAATGGCTGCACAACATGGAGAAAAGGCAAATTCAAGGTTCCCTGAAAGTGTTTTTTCAGTGTAACAACCATTTTGCAGTTTCAGCACTCACACAAATTACTGTCAGATAGTTGTCATGTTCATCCTCCCTCCAAGCACAGTACTCTTCAGTTGCTTCTTATTTTGAAGACTAAAACAAAATAATCTTTCAGTACTTCTGCATTTTCCTAGTTTTCTGTGGTCTCCCATCTTTGATTGGCCTGTCCAGTTCTGTCCCTGTCTTTATTCTTTCTGTTAGAAACCTTGAAAAAAGGTTCTTTTTTTGATCCCTTCTACTAAATCCCTTTCAACTTTAGCCTTCTTTTACTGTGGATCCACCCCCTCCCCAACACCTCATTTCAATATCTATTAGACTCTATTTTTTGCCCCTATTGCTAGCTTTACACCCTTGTGTAGCAATACTGACCTTCTTGCCCTTTTTTCATTTTCTTTCCTGTTCATCACATCTTTATCCACAGCCCTGGACACTCCATCCCTGACCCATTTTAATAGCTTATTTTCTACTTCAGTTTGTTCTGTCCCCCCTAACTCATCCTTAGCTAGCTATCCTAGCACTGGATAATTCATTCTTCTAAACTCCCATACCATCACATTTGTCATTTTATTTTTACCATTTTCATCATTCTAAAAATCAGAGTGGCAGGATCACTGTTAGATAATAGTGTCTTAATCCAAACATCATAACACCTTCTGAAATGTTAGGACAACATCCAGAATCCTATTATTTCTGTTACAGTTCTGTACCAGATGGCTAAGGTTCCATAGCTTACGCCACCCAAGAAAGTTATTTTCCTGTGTCACTGTCGAGCAGGGACACAGAAGTGATCCCCGGGTTGTATTTCCTATTTCCCATCCACTCATCAAGATTTTTCTTGAAGAGTGCTAATGAGAACTTTGCTTGACATAGATGGGTAGCTTGTTCCAGAGTATAGGAAGTCTCTAGGACAGGAATCTATCCCTCCAACGTGTCCTGTTTATTGTGGTGACAAGGTTTAGGTCCCTAGAGCGTGTCGCGGAGGGATTGGGATTTCTTTAGGTGTAGCATGTCCAACAGCTCTGGGTTTGACATAGCTTTATATGTTAGGCAGAGATCCCCTCGGAGTAGGTGATATGCTATGGATTAAAGCTGGAGTTTTTTGAGGCAGTCAGTGTAGGGCATTTGTTTGAGGCCGGTAATCCTCTTTGTGAGGTACTTCTGTGGCCTTTCCAGCTGCTGCAGATGTCTTGTGAGGTACATTCCAAAAGGGGCGTTGTACTCTATAATGGGTCTAATGAGTGACGAGTAGAGAGGAACAATGACCTCTTTTTTCCTGGTTGAGAATCCTTTTATGATGAGGTGTGCCACGTAGAAGGACTTCCTGACTACTGTGGCAATGTGACTATCAAAGGAGAGACTACTGTCCACCTGGGTCCCAAGGTCTCTTATCACGCATTCGGTGTAAAGTATATTGCTGCCTATGTGGTAGTTCATGGGTACAGAGTTTTTACCAAAGGGGATGACACTGCACTTTTTGGCATTGAGCTTGAGGCCATAGCTCTGACACCAGGCATCTGTCTCAGTGAGGCCCTTCTGTAGGATGTCCACATCATTTGGGGACTTGACTATGGCTCCTAGTTTGCAGTCATCTGCGAACCTCCTTAGCCAGAGGCCTTCTGTGTTAGCCTGTACTTCAGAGAAGTAGATACCAAACAGGAGATGTCCCAGGACGGAATCCTGTGGTACTCCACTTGTCACTGCTTTGAGGTCAGATTTGGAGTCTGCAACTTTTACAGTGTGGGTTCTGTCAGTGAGCCAGTTGGCAACCTATCTTGTGACGTAGGGATTTATACCTAGTTTAGTGAGTTTAGCTATAATTCCAGAATGGGGGATGGTGTTGAAAACCTTGGTGAGGTCAAGATAGGCTGTGTGAACCACCTTACCCTCATCCACGGCTTTGGTGACTGCCTCAAATAAGTCAATCAGGTTCAGGAGGGATGATCTGCCTTTCACAAACCTGAACTGAGTGGGATCCAGAGTTTGGAGGTTACCAATGTCTTTGTTTATGAGTTCCATGATGATACATTCCATGGCCTTGCAGAACAGGCTCATCAGGCTAATAGGTCGATAGTTCCTGGGATCAGTGGTGGCTCCCCCTTTGTGGTGTGGGATAACTGTTGCTGTGCGCCATTCAGTGGGCACAAAGCCTGAAGTGAGGCTATTATTGAACATGGTGCTTAAGTGGGGAGCCAGTTCATTCTGAAGTTCATGTAAAACGCAGCCTTGGATGTTGTCTGGTCCCACGGATGCTGTGTTTTTGGCTTTAGAGAGTGCAGCTTTTACCTGTGTAGTTGTGATTACAGGGACTCTGCCTTCTTCCTGTATAGATATGGGCCCTTTAGGGGGTGAGAGGGTGGTAAAGTTAGCACTGAACCTATCTGCCAGGATGTTGGCAATATCAATTGGCTCTGTAATTTTCATGCCTTTGTGCTGTAACTCAGAGCAGATCTGGGTGTTGCCATATAGATTCTTGACATAGCTATAGAATGCTTTGTGGTTGTCCTTGGATTTAGTGGCAATTTTGTTTTCGTAGCTAGCTTTGGAGGATCTTATAAGGGATCTCAGCTTCTTACTGAGGCTGACCAGGGAGCTCCTCCACTCATGGGATTTTACTCTCTTTTGCAACAGTTTCTTCCTACTGTTGTACAGTTTGTTTATGGCAGGGGACCACCAGATTGGCTCCCTTTTTTTGTAGGATAGCATCTTGGTTCTGTTTGGGATAGCACGATCCATGCACTCGTGTAAGTGTTTATAGAGTGCATTTGTGTAGGATTCAGCAGTTGTAACTATTGTCCATCTGCATGGGTGTCATGAAGTTCACCACTTCTGTCTTAAGAAGCATGAAGTTGGCTTTGGAGAAATTTTTTACTGTGGTTTCCTTAATGGGGGGTGGGGGCGAGATGTGGATATCAAGGGTGATAAGCTTATGGTCAGATTGGACCAACGAGGAGTTGACTTCAGGTGTGGAACACCGGTCACTCGTGTAGGTAATGACTAGGTCTAGGATATTGCTGCCCCTGGTGGGGGTGTGGATAAGTTGATCTAGGGCATTGGAGTTTATGAATTCCAGAAAGCGTTGAGCTAAGGAGTTGGTACATAAGTAGTTTTCCCAGTTAATGGTGGGGTAATTGAAGTCGCCCATTATTAGGGTGTTTGGTTGAACCCTAATATTTTCCAGTACATCAAGAAAAGAGGAGTGGAAATCCTGGGGCATGGTGGGGAATCTGTAGCAAGCTACAATTTGGATTGCAGTTTTGCCCAGAGTTAGTTGCACTTGGATAACCTCGGATGCATTATGCTGAGCAACTAGCCTGGAGGTGTGGATATCCTTAATGAATATGGACACACCTCCGCCTTTGGTGTTTCAGTCCAGGATACATGGCCGAAAAGTGTGGTATGAGTTATAGCCTGGTAGTTCAGGAGTGCTCTCTGGAGCCTTGAACCAGGTCTCAGTCACTGCACAGATATTGATGTTCTCCATTTTAAGGAGTACCTCGAGTGAGTGCATTTTGAGATTTAGACTTCTAGCATTGAGTAGCATTACCCTCAGTTTTTGCTTGCCTGTTCCTGTTATGGTGGTGAATTTGTTATTTGAACCCTGCCCAAAAAAGGCACTATAGGGGCAGCTAGAGACTTAGCCAGTATCCAGAATCCCAGAGGCGACAGGTGCAGGCCATCTGTGGCAAAGCATCATGGTCTGTCGACCATGTCATCCCAACCAGACAGATACTGGATCCCCTTAGAATGACACCAGAAGCTTAGCCAATTGTTGAAGTCAATCATTTTGTCCTTGTACTGCGGTATCTTTCTGGGTGATGGCAGAATGCTACTCAGGGCAAGGGTCATACCTGCCTGGGCTACAAGATCGAAGAGCTCTTTTATGTCTCTTTTCATGTAGTCCAGGGAGGTACATCTCAGGTCATTCACACCAACATGGACAATGACAGAGTCATATTTGTACTTGTTGTGGAGTGACCTGAGTGCGTGGGTTATGTGGCAAAATTGGCACCCGACAGGTAGCTGACAGTAACCTTCTCATTGTTTAGCCTGGTGAGTGGGACATCAGTGTGCCTGACTATAGAGTCACCTATGACTGGTGTGTTGGGTATGTGGTTTTGCCTTATTGGCTGTGGTTGAGTGGCACACTGAGTCTGTGGACTATTGTGTCATCTGGGTTGTGTTGGGGGATGGAGGTTGCTTGCGTTTCTGCTTTGAAGGTCTCTGTTGCTTAGACAGATTATTATTGAGAGCCTCCGCAAATGTTTTTGTGTTACTATGTGTGGATTTTGGTGGTGTTGATTTAGTAAGACTATGTGATGAGTGTGGTGTGGTGCAAATGTTTACCTTCTCCTCATGACTGTCAAGTTCAGTCTTAGTTGGAGAGAGCTTTACCTCCAGTTTGGCTAGATAAGTGCATCTCTCACAGGTTGTAGTGTTGGGTGGTAAGAGGAGAGGGCTGTCTGTATACATGAGGCAATTTCTACATTGCCTCAAGATGCCCAGATTCATCAGATAGACAGGAGAGAACACTGGGAGCTGACCCTTGGACATGCCTGAATAAAAAAACTATTTTCCTCTAGATAATGAGGAAAGTGAGTACAAGAGCTGTTTTTCTCTAAGCAAGTGAGAAAAGTAAGTACAAAAACTGTTTTCCTCTAGGTAATGAGGAAGATTGAGTGCTATAGTAATTAGTAGCTTATTTAGTGCTTACAAGTTCTGAACAAGTGCTGAGCATGAATAAGCAAATTTAAGTGCTAAAACTAAGAATCTGTATCTGCACTAGACGAGTTACAGGACAGAAACAAGTGCAAATGCAGGCTTTCAAATCAGAAAGTTGAGAGAGATGGAATATTGCCCAAATGGCCAATAACTACAATTTCTGGGCCAGAATCACTCCTTATGAGGTAGACAGGTTGCTTAGTGCTTACCACTCCCACTGATAAGCTAGAAGGCTTCCCTCCAACACAGAAAGGCTTGGGGGGCTCAGAAGCTTACATACAGTCCTGGATACAGCAAATCTGTATCTGGAACACTAGTTACAGGAAAGGTAGGAAACAGGCTTACAGTTTTTTTTTTTTGTTTTTTTTTTACAGAAAAGTAGCAAAAACAGTAGTAAAAACAATTCACATGCAGTGCAAGCTAGTACACTTGAGTATGCAGCAATATTAGACAAAACACAGTTTAAAAAATGCAATTAAATTAAAAAAGACTAAAAGCAAGTGCAGAAAGAATTTATTAGGTAGAATGTGGTAAAGAGATGGGACTGGGGGAGTGTCCCAGTTCAAATCTACAGTGGGGCGGGCAACTGCAAAAGCCACCAAATTTAAACTACAAACCTAAAATAGGGAGGGTGGATGGGACCAAACAGTTTCAACAGAGATCTAAGCAACAACTAACAGTGCAAACTTTAAAACCAAAAATATATATACTCAGCTCTGTATATTTGCCAATCAGTCTCTCAGAACAGTGAGACAACAGTTTCAACAGAGATCTAAGCAACAGCTAAAAGTGCAAACTTTAAAACCAAAAAATATATACTCAGCTCTGTATATTTGCAGATAGTCTGTCATGAGTATTACCCTTCTCCTGCGCCACTCCTTTATTATTTATTCCAGTCTCTCATCCTCCTTACATGTTGGTTTGGTGGCTGATATAGGCTATCATTCTACCCAGTTCCTCTCTTATCTATATTAACTGTTGGGGTACTTAACCTAGCTTCTTGCCCCGGCTGTACCCTTGCTCCTTTCCAAGTTTGGTGTTCTTTCTTCTCTCTAATCTCAAACCTGATGCCCTCCTTTATATAGACTGCTACTCCACCCCCATCTGTCCCTTCTCTGTCAATCCTGAACAGTCTATACTCAGGCACCTTCATGTCCCAAACCTCGTCATTAGCCCATGTTTCTGTGATACCTGAAATGTTCATAATACTCTCCTGCATTGCTGTTTGCAGTCTCCTATTGTCATACTCAGAATCTTTCTGCTACAGAGTGAGACTACTTGGACATGGTCTGAGTCACCCCCTCCATTTGTTCCCCTTTTAATTCTCCGTCCCTTTTTATGTTCTCTCTACTGCCTTAATACCTACCCCCCATTCTGCTTCTGTCATCCCTGCCATAACATCTTAGTTTAAAGATATGATTATTAAGCTGTACTTTTCCAACCCAGCAGTAAGCTCCACTGTCCCTTCCTGGCTATGATGGAGTCTTCCCCCTGCATAGAGCTGGTCTCTCTCCCCGCTTTTCTGATCCTCTTACCAGTCATGTTTTTCTCCCTTGTCCAGCAGCAAAGACAGTCTTTATACTACCTAATACTCTCTTTTGTTTGGGTGTTCTCTGCCAGTATAGTTAGCATTTCTGAGAATCCTACTTTCAACTCTTTATCTTTACAGCTGTCTCTTCTGACAGATTGCTGATGCCCACATATACCACAGCATGCAGCCACCCCTCCACCATGATGATAACTTTGATCACCTTCTCCTACTTTCTTGGAAGTAAGATTAAGTGTTGCTCTGTCCTTGATGGCAAATAGGATGGTTGAGTCCTACAGTCCACCTGTTGTGTGGTTCACTTGACCCATACCTGTTAAGGTGTTTAGCATAACTCTTTGTACACCATACCATTCAAGATCCATAAGCAAGACTGGGTTAAGATGTGTGCTGAATACCTGCCATTATCAAAGCCTGTATGATTATATAATATCTGCATCTGCTGTGGTCCACTACTGCCACTATATGTATAATTTACCCCGGTGTAGTTAGTTGCACTTGGATAACCTCGGATGCATTATGCTGAGCAACTAGCCTGGAGGTGTGGATATCCTTAATGAATATGCCACTATATGTATAATTTGCCCCGGTGTAGTTAGTTGCACTTGGATAAGCAATGTATACAAAATGTATAAAATAAACAGAGAAAAAAAACAATGATATTTTTTGTAGTGCATTGCTTATCTGCATACTAGCTGTATATTTACTATGAATTTGGAAAAGCCCAGTGTTGACTTACCTAGTTCTTGTCTTCATTACTCTATCCCTATCATCTGCAATCTTGCACTAAGAATAGTGCATATATGGTTGTGTGCCACAGACTACTGGTGGTTTTTGACCTACAAATGTCTGTGAACGTGTTCCCTTCATTTCTGCTCCACTTGTTGATTTGCATTTTTATTTTTTTACTCCATGAATCTTAGCCCATATGTCTGCATTTTAAACCCATGAACAATCATAAAAGGATAGTGTTGGAGAAAATAAAAGTAATTATCTAAGTAAAAAAATGAAAGTTATTTGATTATCTCTTTGGAGCAATCTATTCTCAGAATCAGCTGAGTCAGTGGCCTAACAAAAGATGGTAACCAGTAAATTTAGCCACTGGAATAAATAAGGTTATAACAATTACATGCATGCAGATTTTTAGGAATTTAAAACTGAAAAAAAAGAATATGTCATATTAATTTAAACACTTCATTTCCATTTCTTTAGCATCAAGAGGTGTTTCTGGAAGTACTTCTCAAACAACAAGCATGAAAGATGAACAGACAACTACAAACACTGAAGTAAGTTTTTGTTTAGCTGACTGTACTGCATATTGTGTGATTCTGAGAGAGTTACACAGCAGACAAAATTTTCTGATGAATAACCTCTGAAAACAGTCATTGTCTAGAAACTCTGTTTTTAGTAGCAACTATTAAATAACATTTAAAAAGTCTCCACACTTCAACAAGACAATGAAATTCCTTAATAAGGGAAAGCACCAGTTTGTCAAATAATTACATTTTCTGATACTTTTAAGAATTTCTACTTTACAAATCTTATAATAATATTTTGCAAAAAAGTAGAACACAGAAGACAAGTGCAGTTTTACTAACTTGATAAATATGATTGCATGCGTAAGTCTTTGCAGTGATGCCATTAGTAACCCCTGGGTTATAATGGGAATTTTGCCTGGCTGCAGTTACACATGTTACATACACCTGGTTTTGAAACCAATTCTTTCTGATATCTCTCTTTCTCCAACAAGCCATTCTGAATTCCTCCAATGCTGCATAGTGAACCTGTGTGTCACGTGATAAAGAAAACAATCCAGTACCAAGTACTCATGTTATAGCTTACAGTGACAGACAGGGCTATGGACTTCAACTCCTGCACTAGTGTCATCAGTATTTGGTCTGGGATGGAACCAGCAGTACAGAATATGAATCCTACCAGTGATATATGATGATATACAAAACAACCGTAGGCTGTTGTCAGGGGTGATAGCCAAGTTTTACGACACTCAACAGAGTTTCATACTGTACAGCTACAGTGTGCTGCAACGACTCCTGAAGATTTCATCCGCCTGAAACTGAGCCCAGAGCCTTTCAATAACTAAAACATGACAAAAATTATTTTACAGATAGATGCACATATACATACATATATTCACTCTTGTGAACAATATTTTCAAGAATGGAGGCCAAATGGTGACTGTATAGTACCGATGTCCTGCCTTCCAAATTTTATGGTATGCTGCTGCTGATACTATTTTGTCAAAACTAACAAAACAAAAACACACTTTACTTTGTACCATTAAAATAAGGCAATATTTAGCTTCAACATTAAGGTTATTTTAGCTGCTTTAACATAAAGCAATGTATACAAAATGTATAAAATAAACAGAGATAAAACCAAAAAATCAGAAACATGCAGATAAACAGAAATAAAATGCATGTTAAAAGATATTAAAACAGAGGGGTTAATAAAAACAGCAAAGAGTAAGTGATAGCCCCAGATGTTAGAATGAGAAAGTTGGTAGACTCAAGTAGAAAGTTAGTAAGCTAATTGAAAGCAAGGTCAAACAATTGAGTTTTAAGTAACCTGTGAAAACAGGCCAAGTTAGTGCACTCCTGAAGTCACTGAGGCAGGAGATTTCATAGGTGTGGTGCTTGACAAATAAAACAACAAATGGTGGACATCTTTAAATGCATTGAGGGAGTAACTATCAATCTGTTGGAGACGGAGAGCAAAGTCCAGGGAGTGATTTGGTACCACAAGCTATTTCATGTATGGGGGACTTAAACCATGTAAGTTCAAGTAAAATAACAGCAAGACTGTAAAGATAATATGAAACTGGACAATATTACAGTGCATGCTATACAGGTCAGGCATAATATGTTAGCACTTGGAAATACCAGTAAGTAGCACTGCAAAGCTAATGATTCTAACTTATCTGATAAATACAACATACACATTTTAAACAACATTCTGATTATCACAGATCACTACTTGAATATGAGAAAAAAATGAGCGTCCACCAATGCTGAATGAGTAGTAGTACAGTAAGTACTTGCACAATTGTAAAGAAGGAAAGAAAAAATGTGGGATGATGGAAAGCTATCATCATGTCTGGTGGAGAGTATCATATTAAGGAAAACTGAGGCACTGCATTGTGCTAAAAGATTGCAGGTAATCAATTTCTTTTATTCAATACATGAAAGACAGAAGTTTTATAAACAAATATACATCATGTTAATAGTATACCACAAGACAAAGAAATATGTATAAAAACTTAAGGCTGCAAACACACACACACACACACACACACACACACACACACACACACACACATACACACACAGCAAATGTACTCATATGTACAGAGCATCTCAAGCTGGCTCCTGACAACTGCTTACAGATATATTACATTGCTATGCTTTAGTGACCTTGAAATGCATGCTGAGTGTGGACTTACAACTGATGAAAGAACGAGTGGCTGTACATAAAGCAGATGGCTGGTGAAATGCATGCTGAGTGTGGACTTACAACTGATGAAAGAATGAGTGGCCTACGGCTGTACATAAAGCAGATGGCTGGTGAAATGCATACCGAGCGGCTGCACATAAAGCAAACGGCTGGTGAAATGCATGCTGGTTGAATGCAAACAGCTGGTGTAGTTATAATGCATGCCAGTTGAATACCCCCCCTAAACTAAATCTAAAAAGAGCAAGTACACAATTATACACACACCCTAAATCCTAAAAAGAGAGAGCAAGTATCTCAGTGTGGACTTAAAAAAAAAAGCATCCGTAGTATATAACTCATTGTGGACTTAAAACTGAAGGAAGAACGAGCGGACGTACATAAAGCAAATGGCTGGTGGAGTTATGAAATGCATACATGCCAGCTGAATATACGCACACACCCTAAATCTAAAGACAGCAAGAGCAAGTGTACTCAAGAATGAAACAACTTGCAGCAGCCGTAAGCAAATGGCTGTTGGACTTATAATACAGCAAACAGAGTTAAAGCAATTGAAAATACTTGCAAGAGCGGCTGGTGGAGTTATGAAATGCATGCACACAGTTAGACAAAACTTGCACACAGTTTCTTGGTTGACTGGCCTGGCACACATACAGTTATATGAGTGACACCAATGAACAAACTTGCACACAGTATCTTGGCTGGCAAATAAAATAACGCAATACCGGCACAATTGTTCTTACCTGGCTGGTGGACTCTGCAAATTTTAATTATGCCGCCCGCTGTCATTGCTCGCTATATTCCCTATTCCCTTTCCTCCATGTCCAACAGGCAGTAGCTGATATAATCACGCACACCCCTATAGACTGGTGATGTGTGATAACATCAGTCAAAAATTTAAAGTGGTATGGCAATAAAAAAAAAAAAACTAGAAATTCGGAAATTAAGGTAGCCATTCGGAAATTCATGGCACCCCAATATTTTGCCCTCAAAACCGGTAAATACAGAGGAATTCGGTATGGTTGAGAGGTCTAGAACTACAAGCAAATGACAAACCAGATGAAGAAAGACCACAGAAAGGCACAGGCGCAACCAGCAATGAGAAGTTTTAATAAAGTAAAATAAAGCGCTTTTTGTCCTACCCACTGGTAGGACTTCTTCAGATAAAATGTGTGTGTTACACCCAAGTTTTATACAATTGTAAAATGCACGCTCAATTAATTAATTAAGCAATTACACCATCAATAAATCAATAAAACTGTGTAACACTCATTTAAAAACACATTCCACTCTACCCTGTGTATGGTCACTATGACCTCATTCATAAATATACATTTTACATTAAAAAATCATCAATTACTATTTCCTTGTAAAAAAATATGTGAACAAAACATGCATATAATATGTATCATCAGACCACATTTCACTGAGTAAAAAACATATATATATATATATAAAATAGCATAGTATATATAAATATATATATATATATATATATATATATACACATATATATATATATATATATATATACGTGAAATAAAATAAATACGCTCACCTACTAATGTACAATATTTCATCTTTTTATACTTTTCTTAATTTTAATATACATAATAATGAATACACTTCATTAAGTCCTGGGCAAAAATAAGCTCCTGTCCAGAGTTGCCAACACAATTCTAGGCGCTCCAACAATAATGAGTCCGGGCCACCCCGTCCATCACTTATCACTGAATCTATAGCACTGAACTTAAAATTATGGTCAGGATTTACCAGGATATGTCTTGTCAGTGCATTCTCTGTGTTATGGTTCCTCATGTGGTATACATGCTCATACATGCGTTCTCTTAATTTGCGATCGGTTTTACCGATGTAGAACGCGTCACATTTTTGCCATTGTGCCATGTAAATAACAGATTTTGTCTGGCAATTAAACTTAAATTTAGTTTTATAAATGACATTCCTGATAGAAAAATCCCTCCCCGTATCCATATATTGGCAAAAATTGCACATATAACATTTCATCATACCACTCCTTACATTGGTTACTAATTTCTTTGTTTCCAAAATATTTTTGAGGTTCAAGCCTCTCTTGTATATAATTCGGGGGGATTTTGGAATCTACCAACAAAGTTGGGGTCTCTCCTGACGACTTCCCAATTTTTCCTCAAGATAGACCAAATTTCCTTGGCATCACTACTAAAGGGGGTAATCATATTGACCATATGGTTAGTGACCCTATGTGATGTAAACAATGGTATTACATTCCTGTTAAGTACACCACTCAAAATTGGTTTATAAAAACATGTTTTCTTTTATTCTTGACTTCCTCCTGTAAAGTACAAATAAGTGAATTTGGGTAGCCCCTCTTCAGAAACATTTCTTGCAAAGTATGACATTCTTCAAGAAAATCAGTATCCTGTGACACTATATGGGCAGCTCTTACGAGCTGCCCTTTGACTACAGATTTCTTCTGATGCCAAGGGTGGCTACTACTAAAATGCAGGAAGGAATTTGAATACATTAGCTTTCTATAAATTTTAGCCAAGTAACATTTGTTTATCAAATCCTTAGTAAGGTCTATATCCTACTAGGCCACCTTACAGGTGTCAAAGGAATATGTGAATGATAAGAATTCTGTAGTGCTATTAAAGTATAACACTAAATCTTCTGCCTTCTTATTATCACCATCAAAAATTATAAAAAACATCATCAAGAAACCATGTGTAAAAATAAATTTTGTCACATATATCTGGTTAATTGAATATAAATTTGTGTTCCCAATAAGCCATAATAAGATTGGCGTAGCTGGCACCACACAGGGAGCCCATAGCTATGCCAATCTTTTGTAAGAAGAACTTACTATTGAAAGTGATGCAATTGTTGAACAAAATAATGTCCAACATCTCTTCTACAAGTGCTACTTCATCAATTGGGGCACCCCTCAGACATAGCAGATTACTGATCCATTCAATACCTTCAACGTGAGGTATTGATGAATAAAGATCTTTTATGTCAATGGTTAAAAAATTCAGATGTTCTTTGAATTCTAGATTGTTGATTTGTGCCAAAAATGACCATGAGTCCTTACAAATGTATTTTTCTTTTACCACATATTTTTTAAGAACTTGGTTGACCCATTTTGCCCAAGGATATGTTAAACTATCCCTCACATCCACTAAAGGTCTCATTGGGGGGTTGTTTATATTTTTGTGGATTGTAGGGATCCCAGATAATATTGGGATCCTGGGCGCTGGCATACTCAAATAGTTAAACAAATCAAGAGACATTTGTGCTTCAATGAACATGTCATTCAAATGTGACTTAACTTTATTTATTGCTTGATTAAGTTCATTTTTAGATATATCTTGATAAGTAGGACTATCCAAGATTTCAAGCATTTTAAACACATAATCTTCCGTGTTCATGAATGAATGCAAGGCCACCACCCTTGTCTGGTGACATAACACGTACAGGTGCTTACTGAAGTAAATCTAGTAATTGATGTTGTTCCTTACTAACATTCATAGTCGAATTTATATTAGACCAAAAGCAAACTTCACACATAAGGCAGGTGTACCAGGCCAAGAAAATACACGTTAAGTCAACAAATAGAGGCCAGCACCTTAAGAGTGATAACTTGGTTTAATGCAAATAGTAAAAAATCAGACTGGTTTCGGCAGTCTTTGCCTTCATCACTGATTATCATCCATCTCAGAAATTGTTCAATTTATACATCCAGCTTCATTGTCAATCAAACATTTAAAGGAACAGTGATTACATGACTATATACATTCCAAAGGAGTACATCAAAAAGATAACAAAAAATATGTACAAAAAATATATATATAAAACAAAAAAATTACAAGTGGTCATTATGACCTGGGGAAAATAATGCCCCTAGCTTGACTATCCAGCTTTTCTCTTTGTCATTTAGTATACTGTGCCACCCTAATTTGTGTGATCTATCTCCCCATATTTTGTCAATAATACAAAAGTGAAAGGTGGCTGTTTTATGAACACATACATATCTGTACAATGCATTAGACATACGTCTGTTCCTAATGTCACCTAAGTGCTCAGACATCCTTATTCTGAATGGCCCGGAGGTCTGCCCAACAAAAAATGAGGAACAGGAGCAGGTGGCCAAATAGACCACCCAGTCCATTCCACAATTAGCAAAATGTTTTATACTATACACCAATCTTTCTTAACTATCACAGGAGATAAATTGGTGGGAACATTCTCCTGTGGATACTGCTCCTTTTGTAAATATATGCCAAAATCCAAGGAGTTTTCTAGTAGGAACACCAAACACATCCTTTTGATGGATGAGAGCATTAGACATGTAGTGGGCAATAATCCAAGCTTTTGCTTTAAAAATGGTTTGCTTCTTAAGAGACAGTTGTGCTATGGCCCTGCATAGCACAATTCTGAGACAACAGCTCTGAGGTCTGAGTGAGTAGGTACATTCCCTTGCCACTCATGTAAAGTATGTGAGATGATTTCTTCTGACAATTTCTTTGTACATCCTGTTATGAAAAAAAGTTATGCCCCTAGAATTTACGTAGATTGCAAACGTGTAAATTTAGTTTATATAGTGATTTACAATGTGTGTCTCAATTTTTATGTTGGTAAAATGAACCGCTCCTTTAAGGAGCGGATTCCTGAACATCTATGAGATATACAAAATGGTGATGTCTTTAATGCTCTTGTGAAGCATGTTGCTTCTTTTACAAAACACACTTTTCAGCTTATAGTTTTACAACTGGTTAATAAAAGCATGAGAGGGGGACATATCAGGAATGATTCTGAAGTGGCAGAAATGAAGTGGATTACTACACTACAAGCTGACAATGGATATGCTGTTAATGAAATTGTGCCTTTAAAGCCCTCTCTGAAATCATGTAGATTGTTTTATTGAAGGATGATTGTTTTATTGAATGATTATTCTTACTATTTAAATGATGTTGGATTTAACTTGTTTTATGCTCTGAAGAAGCACCTTTGTGGCATGAAAGCACTCACCTATTAAATTTATGGTTTTCAGTTTTGTCGATTGGTCTTTCATTCTTTTCTTTGCATTTTGTACTGTGTGAGACCGACCTTTAGCCATGTTAATACTTTTTTGCTCATTTACTTTTGTGTTATCATCATGGCACATGGCTGATGACTTTACTATTGAACTTGATTACAATCCATCTACTTTGGGGTTTTTTCAGATGTCATGTAGATTGTTTTATTGAAGGATGATCGTTTTATTGAATGATTATTCTTACTATTTAAATGATGTTTGATTTAACTTGTTTTATGCTCTGAAGAAGCACCTTTGTGGCATGAAAGCACTCACCTATTAAATTTATGGTTTTCAGTTTTGTCGATTGGTCTTTCATTCTTTTCTTTGCCTTTCGTACTGTGTGAGACCGACCTCTAGCCATATTAATACTTTTTTGCTCATTTACTTTTGTGGTATCATCATGGCACATGGCTGATGACTTTACTATTGAACTTGATTACAATCCATCTACTTTGGGTTTTTTTCAGATGTCCTGAATTGTTAACCAGAATGCTAACGATTGAAGGTAATCCACTTCTGCATTTGAACCTATCAGAAGTTGTTAATAGTATGGAGAATGTACCTGCAGATATGGATACCTTCCTGTCTCTTTTGAGAGAGTTGGAGAGTAAATTATATAAGGCCAAGAGACTACAATGGCAGTGACTACATCTGGACACTTGCCTGCATCATAAGGTGGTACCCAGGGGACTACAGATACTCATGGATGCCAACCTATGGTGAGTTGTATCCTGAGTTGCTACAACACTGGCACATGCTTAATTTAGGGTTAAGCTTCAGTTACATGCAGCTCTTGATGGATTTTTTTTAAACCAGTCCAAGTGGAATTGTTTTCAGAAATCGAGAGATTAAAGAGAGAAGTTAAGGGCAAATATGACTCAAATGTTTATCAGTCTAGATTGGATGCGATGTACAGCAGTTTTTCTCTAAATGACTGTAAATTACAACAGAAGAAGAAGAAGAAAATAGAATGGGACTATTTGGACGTTAAAGCAGGGAATATTTTTACATGGCCTCATGGTGTTAACAATGGGAGTAATGATAAGGTTGCTTCACAAGATAACCACCCCACTGAAATGGCTCAGACCTTTATTGTTACAGGGGCTGCTGGTCCATCTTCTGCTAATTCTACTATCATTAATAAATCTGGTGTCGATCTTGAACTGGATAGCCATCTTAAGGAACTAATGGCAGCTCTCCCTGTCTTAAGGAACTAATGGCGGCTCTCCCTTTATCAGTTCCAGCATTTCCAGCTCTACCTGTTTCGATGAGACCATTGAATGTATACAGAGGAGGGCATTCACAGAGCTGATGGAGAAAGAGACAGAAAGTCTCTGCGGAACAAACTCCCTCATCCACAGTGACTCCCAGTTGGGATCAGATCCAAGAACTTTAGTTTTCAATTTGTCTTCTGTTCCGCTAACCAGACAGCCGAGATCTCTCCTAGACAGAACATTATCCTTCATTCCAGCTAATTGTTCTGACTTTAGTGATGTCATGCTGAATCTTCGATTATTTGCTAGGAATACCATGCTCAGGTGTATGTTTCCAGCTTTGAATAATGTTTTTAATATAAGAAAACCTAGTTCTTTTACCCCTCTCTTTCACCCACTACTTGAGACCTTTTTGAAAGTATGTGAATTAGATATACATAAAACTCTTAATACAATACACACTCAAAAGTTTTTTAATTTGACTGATGAAGACCCCATGGCTGAGTTATAGGGGAATCAAAACATTCAGATTCACCCAGCTGATAAGGGAGGGGTGCTAGTGATCATGAATAGATCCTTCTACCTTGACAGCATGAATGTATTATTGTCGGACACTAATACTTATTGCCAGTTATCAAAACCTGAAGTTAACAAGTTGATTCAAGATGTGCATGGAACTATTTATATGTTAATGACCAAGCTGATACCTCAAGATTTATATGAGTTTTTAGTGGCAGACAAACCTCTTATTACAGTAATGCATGGCTTACCCAAGATTCATAAAAATTTGATGAAACCTCCAATGCGTTCAATTGTTTCTAGCATGGATGGCTAACTGAGACTCTGTCTATTTAGGTGGACAGTAAATTAAAACCTGTTTTGGACAAAGCACCTTCTGTCCTTAAAGACAAAGAACAATTTTTGGAAACTTCATTTGCTTTTACAGATGGCTCTAATTATGTCCCTGAATGTATTATAGTTACTTTAGATATGTGCACACTCTTTACAGTCATACATAATGATTTTGGGATAGACTCAGTAAGACTTTTTTGTCCCATAACAGTAACTATTCCAATAACCAGATCATTCTTGTATGCTCACTACTGGAGTTAATACTTGAAACTAATGTGTTTATCATTGCCAACAGTTTTTTACCTTCAGAGATTATGTGTAGTGGTGGGCACAGTTTGTGCTAACAGCTATGCAAATATGCTTATGGCGCACTGGGAGGGTAGTTATGTCCTGAGTGAGAGTAAGTTTTCTAGGCACATTAAATATTACAAAAGGTTTGTGGATGACATATTCTTGTTGTGGGATGGTTCATTAACTACTCTCAATGATTTTATCTCATATCTGAGCAGTAGCACTGCCTTCCTTAGATTTACTATCATGTACTCGTCTCATGATATTTATTTTTTAGGTGTTCATATGCATAAGGCAAGTGATGGTTCTACTGAGACATGTATGTACAGGAAACTTTGCAGGAAGAATAGCCTTCCACACCATACTAGCATGCATCCTGGACATATTTATAAGAATGTGCTGAAATGGCACAGCCTAAGAATGTCCAGGTTGCATACCAATGAAGAATGTTTAGAACAAGCCCTTCTTAATTTACATAAAGAGTTTGCCGATAGGGGTATCAAATGCATAAGATGAGTAGACCCTCTAGTGAAGTTTGTTGCTTAAGAAAAGGCAAAGGGAGACCTCACTTCTCTTGTAGAAGGGTAGATGGAGATGAGCTACCTGCCTGGTTATCTAATACATATAACAACAATAGGGTAACATTAACCTATTCAAGTGATATCAGTTTTGTATGTGAGATCGTTAAGAAAAGTTGTCCCATACTTTCGACGGATGAGAGCATTAGACATGTAGTGGATGATAAGCCAAGCTTTTTCTTTAGAAATGGTTTGTCTCTTAAGAGACAGTTGTGCTATGGCCCTAATATAAAAACAGCTCTGAGGTCTGAGTGAGTCGGTACATTCCCCTGCCACTCATGTAAAACATGTGAGATGATTTCTTCTGAGAATTTTTTTGTATATCCTGTTACAAAGAAAAGTTATGCCTCTAGACTTTGCACAGATTGCAAACATGTAAATTTAGTTTATGTAGTAATTCAACTATTTAAAGCAAGATGTAGTATTACTAACAAACATTTAACTTGTATTGTGTAATTACGTTACATCATGTTTCTTTGTTTTAAAAAACTGATTTGTCCCTTTAGTATGTGCCTTAGCATCCTTTTCCTTTTTGTGTATGGCCCCTTTATTCTGTCAATGATGCATTAGCTTGATTATTCAATTAATTACTTATGGAAATGTGTATAAAATGATGCATGTGTTTGTTAATGGTTATTCCTTTGAAGGGTGTGGAAGCCGAGGTACCAGAATAAACCTGTGTGTGTCTAGTTCCTGCTCTCATTTCTTGGTGGTTTTCGTGTACTGCTTGGTTTTACTTGAGTTGTGCTGTGTTCTGTGGAGAGCAGGTTCTTCTTTATTTTATTATGGCTAATCTAGCCTCTAACGATGAAGGTTTCCGTTTTGCTGACTTGTGTAAGGAAAGGGACGACAAACTAGCAGCGTCTGATCCATGGGCAGTTCCGGCATGTACTGATCGGGACAAGAGGTTTGATGAACTTAAAAAGTTGAGATTTAAAGAAACCTCTTTATTCTACGATACCCGTTTGCTAGAAAAATATGTTAGTTTGTCGATTACACCCAGGGGACTTCGGGTGGGCAAACTACCTGCATCGAAATTTGCCGACGATGAGACTGAATTTCTTGATGAATGGAAGGCTGCCTCATTACAGTGCTCCTTAAGCTGGCTCAAGATACTCATTAAATGTAACCATAAGAATCTGGGGATAGTTCAACTCAGAATTGCAGAGGTGGAGGAAAGTCTGCTTACTGAAATCCCTAGAGAGGTTTTTCATGTTACAATGAGAAATATCAATACAGAGACCAGTAAATTTGAAAATGAAATTATCTCTAGAAAGAAAAACAAACTGAATAGGGACATTAATGATTTTAGCAAGAATACTGTATATCTGTGGCAGCGAAAACGAAAAAATGGTACATCCGGAACCGGAAGAACTGAGGGAGCTTCCCGGTTCACAAGAGACTCTTCTGTCTCATCTTCAGATACGGGCATTAGCAGGAAAAGCATATCATTTGAAAGAGTGGATAATGCTGAAGACGCCAGTGGACAGTCGGAGATGGAAGAACAAGTAAACTGGAATTTACGCCAGGGTAGCAAGCGAAAATCAAGAAGCAAGGGTCGTAACAGACGACGCTGAAAGAGAACAGTCTTTGGCTGTTCCTAGAGAGACTTTGAGGTTGGGACATTTTGTTGTTTCAAATGTTTGGTACAATTGTGAGCAAAAGCATATTGTAAATTTAAGTGACTTGTTAGTCACTTCTGATATGGAGCAGGTACTACTTAAAGGTAGCAAGTTTGTGCCTACCAAGATACCAGCTCTTTCAGAGTTAATTATTGATGTTAAGCGTTTTTGTAGGAAATTGTACTTAAAAAACTTTTTTGAAAATAAGAAATGTTCCAACGATAATACACTGAGTTCTCTGAGTGTTTTGGAAACTAGTAATGTTACTGACACTTGCATTTTTCAGGATGATTTGTCATGTTCCTTTGATTCTTTATTGAACCTTTCTATATATGATTATGAAACTTCTGGGTTTATGGAAGGGGCTAGGGATACTTCTGAATTTGATTCATGTGATGTTGTGACTGGGCGTTTTGTGACAGGTTATGGCAAACTTGAAGTTCCAAGTTTGCCAAGTTATAGTTCCTTCTTTCCACCTAAAAATTCTGCTGTTTTGAGGGCTTTTGAGAATGTGTTACTTGGCAAAGTAGAGGCTGAATATGGAATTTTTATGAAAAAATATTTTTCTTATAACCTCACTAAAAATGAATGGAAAGCTCTAAAAGACATGCAAGCTGTTTGTGATACATATGCTTTTTGTCAAGCAGATAAGGGAGGGAACTGGGTAATCATGGACAGAGCACACTATTTGAAGATGGTGTTTGATTTGTTATCAAATGAGGAAGTTTATGTTGAGTTGCCAAATAATCCTGTCTTGGAATTTAATAAAGCCCTGCTAGAGTTATTGGAGAGGGGCGAGAGACTGGGTTTCCTTACTAGTAAAGATGTTAAAAAACTTTACATTGTTAATCCTAGGGATCCCAGTTTTTATGCCCTACCAAAGATACACAAAAATCTTGCTGATCCTCCTGGCCGCCCTATAGTTTCTTGTTGCGGTTGCTTTCTTCAACACATTGGTATATTATTGGACAGTATTCTTAAGAAAGAATTGGTTCATGTTTCTTCACACATTAGGAATACTAATGATTTTTGTATTAAGATCAAGAATATGCTATGGGACAGTAATTTTTATTGGGCCACGGTGGATGTAAAGGCACTTTACACAAGTATTAAGAAAAAATGGGGTTTGGAGGCCATTCATAATATAATGGGAGAGGGCCCACGCACTTCTTTTATTATTTCTTTGTTAGAATTTGCATTAACCCACAATTATTTTTGTTGTGAAGATAAGATATTTCTGCAAAAAGAAGGCACCGCAATGGGTGCGAATTTTGCCCCTAGCTATGCGATACTGTTTATGTCCTTTTTTGAGACCACTTATCTGTATAGGCTGAAGTTTTTTCAGAATAATGTTGTGCTCTATTATAGATATATTGACGATTTGATTTTTGTATGCACTGGCAGTATTACTGAATTTGAAGGTTTTATTGCCAGCTTACATGAAAATAGATTTGGTCTTGAATTCACTTATGTTCTGAATAAAAGTACTATTCAGTTTTTAGATATCTCTTTATATGTGGATTCTCATAATAGAGTACAATATAGACCATACAGGAAAGTCACTGCAACTAATAACTTCCTACATGCCACTAGTGCGCATCCAAGACATCTGATTGAAGCATTACCCTATGGCGAGTTTAAACGCACGTTGGAGCACACCTCTGAGACTAATTTTTTAAACTTTGAATTCAGGATGGTCACAAATAGACTTTTGGAAAGAGGCTATTCTGAAATTTCAGTAAAGAATAGCAGTAATAGATTGCTTAATCCTGACTCTTTCATTAGGAAGACGGACACATTCTATGATTACAGGGAGAATAAATTTGTTTTGAATGAAGAGAATAGAATCTTTTTTGTTAGCAAATATTCTTCTTTTTCTCCTACTCTTAAGGAAATAGTAGATTTTCTTTGGCCTTTTGTTTGTCATAATGACGAAATTGGCCATTTATTTCCTAATAAAGTTTGTTTGACATATGGTAGATATGCAAACTTAAAAGAAAAATTAAAGTTTAAATCAAATATTAGGTCAAATATGTTAAGTGTCTTTCCATCAGTCAAGGGTATGTTTAAATGTGGAAAATGTAGGATTTGTTCAAAGGTTATGAATCTAACAGGAAGTTGCATTAATGGCATAAAATACCAAGCTTTGGATACTTTTAATTGCAGATCCTGTGGGGTGGTTTATATTATAGGCTGTGGGTGTAATCCACCGAAATATTACATAGGACAAACCAAACGCCAGCTGAAGTTAAGAATTATGGAACATATGGGTGACATTAGAAATGGAAGGATGGAAAGTCCAGTTTCTGAACATTTTAATATATTACATAATGGGAAGCTGGATTCCTTCTTTTTTTGTGCCTTGGCTAGACCTGGTAGTTATAATAATGGGAATTTCCCATATAAGCTGTTAAAATTGGAAAGTATGTTTATTCTTAATTTTGGTACTTTGAAACCTAAAGGTTTAAATTTAGAAAACAATTTAACTATTTAAAGCAAGATGTAGTATTACTAACAAACATTTAACTTGTATTGTGCAATTACGTTACATCATGTTTCTTTGTTTTAAAAAACTGATTTGTCCCTTTAGTATGTGCCTTAGCATCCTTTTCCTTTTTGTGTATGGCCCCTTTATTCTGTCAATGATGCATTAGCTTGATTATTCAATTAATTACTTATGGAAATGTGTATAAAATGATGCATGTGTTTGTTAATGGTTATTCCTTTGAAGGCTGTGGAAGCCGAGGTACCAGAATAAACCTGTGTGCGTCTAGTTCCTGCTCTCATTTCTTGGTGGTTTTCGTGTTATGTAGTAATTTGCAATGTGTGTCTTCATTTTTTATGTTGGTAAAACAAACCACTCCTTTAAGGAATGGATTCCTGAACATCTATGAGATATACAAAATTATGATGTCTCTAATGTTGTTGCGAAGCATGTTGCTTCTTTTACAACACACACTTTTCATTTTATAGTTTTGCAACTGGTTAATAAAAGCATAAAAGCATGAGGGGGGAGATATTAGGAATGATACTGAGGTGGCAGAAATGAAGTGGATTACTACTCTTCAGGCTTACAAGGGATACGGTCTTAATGGACCTGTGCCTTTAAAGCCAGCTCTGGAATCATGTAGATTGTTTTATTGAATGGTGATTATGTTTTATTAAATGATTATTGTTACTATTTAAATGATGTTTGTTTTAACTTGCTTTATGGTCTGAAGAAGCATCTTAGTGTGTGGAAGCACTCACAAATTAAATTTATGGTTTTCAGTTTTGTTGGTTGGTCTTTCACTCTTTTCTTTGCCAGCACTACAATGTGTTTGTGACCCAAGAATGAATCAAAAATGAAACTGGCAAACTATTGCAAGGATGTCTATTCACAACTTCATAGATGAAAGATTAGAAGAAATCCACAGTTTGCTCCTGTAATAATCAAATTCAAAGAAGTTGTTCATTCTAGAGGCAACCTGACTCAGCTGAAGCCTGAAGCCACTGCAAATTGCAACCCCTCCACCAATCCTGCTCCATTTATGCCACTGTATCATGGATATCCCAGGTGGTAAAGATGACACTAAATAAAGGACAAAGTTGTCATCATGCCAGGTCTCCATAATGAAGGCCATATTGATATCACACAACAGGTCATAAATTATTCCTGGCTGATTATGTACTAATATGTAATCAGACTGTCTATATTAGATGATCAAACTTTCAAAAGTTCGACTGTCATATGGTCGACACCATATGATCAAATTTTTGAAAGTTCAGATGTTTTAACGGAGATCTTCATACAGCGCGGAATGGCAAGAGTTCCCTTTTCTGCACTGTAGTGTGATCTTGGAGTTGGTATATTTAAAGATCGGGGAATGGGGGGTGCAGATGGGCTTGCCAACCTGCTTAAAATGTTCAGGTAGGTTATTTGTGTAGTTTATTTTTTTAGTAGATTTTCAAACTTTTAAAAGTTTGATCATATGGTGTTGACCATATGACAGCCAAATTTTGAAAGTTTGATTATCTAATATAGACCCGAATTCAGACTAGAGTGCCATAAAACCAGCAGAGGTCCAGTGCTTGTGACTGCTGGAAAAGCTGGACCATGAGTACCAGACAACAAGGAAGCACTGATGAGACTGATGCCCTGCCATCAGAATGTGCCCAAGAGTACTCACATTGACCCACCTCCAACAGCCACATTAATACCTGCTCAAAAGGTAGCAACTATACCCACGGTGGTGGTGCTGCGGTAGCGTTGTCGCCTCACAGTATGACGCTGTCTGGTTCGATTCTCAGCTAGAGCGTCTTCTGCGTGGAGATATGCGTGAATGGGCATACCTTCGTTGAAGGTTGTGCGTCAGGGCTGGTAACTTGGCACGTAAAAATCAACTACCAATCATTAGCGGACCGGAGTTCCGCTGTGGCAACCCCTAACCGGGAAAAGCTGAAAGACACAAACAAACAAAGCAACTATCAGGCATATGGAAGTAAATGACATAGCCCTAAAATGGTCCATTTGTCATTCTGAATAAATATAATAACAGCAATAGTAATGGATAAAATAATATAAAATCCAGAGCTACTGGAGACTCAGAAGATTAGCAGCATAATGAAGGAAAACTTAACTTCCAAGCCCTAACAATGTCTAGGGCTCAGTGAATAGCAACAGTACAAATAAAGGTACTTACGTATTATTGCAACCAGATTTTCACGGTAATTGCACTTGCTTCCCAGTCAAGACAAATGTTCGTTAATGTTGTTAAAATGTATTATAGTGTGTTTTCTTTTAACAGTACACCTTATTGTCTGGAAAGCTATCGATACAATGTGCAAGGCATGCTGTTGTTCTTTCTTAATGGTGTTTACTGGCACAACGTTCAATGGGCAGACTTGCAGGAAGCAACATGGGTGCCAGTAAACACCATTAAGAAAGAACAACAGCATGTCTTGCATGTTGTACTGATAGTCCAGAAAATAATGTGTACTGTTGAAAGAAAACACGCTGTTTTATACATTTTAGCAACATTAACGAACATCTGTCATGATTGGGAGCCAAGTGCTGAGAGACGTGTGAATCAGGTCAGTGATGTGATATAAGTTAAAATGGGGGGGAGCAAAACATTGCTGCCGAGGGTGTCAAATAAAAAAAAAATGCATATATCTCTGATGCGGCAGACTTTCCACTATGCATAAAAAATGCACATGTAATCCTCAGAAGCCTGAATACCTGCTGTTACTGGCAAGCCACTGCTGAATGCCTTAACCAATTCTTGCATTCAGCTACAGCGGTAAAGAATGCTACAGCAGCCCTGACAATTGAAGCCAAACTTGCAATGAATGTATGTAATATAGCCGTTATTTCACAGCATAGGCTGACAAAGAACGTTCAGTGGGCAGCCTTGCAATGCAGCGATATGCTGGTGCTATTAAAGAGCATGAAGAAACAACAACAGTATGTTGTGTGCTTTGTGTTTGTAGCCGTCTGGAAACCAACCTATTTTTGTTAAAGAAAACACACCGTTTTCCATTTCAAGCACATTATCTAGCACATTCACTGATCGGGAAGCAGCCACTGTTGTTGTGAAAATCTGGTTGTGATAGTACGTAAGTACCCAGATAAAAAACAGTGCATAATCAAGCCATTTAGCAGGTCAAAGATATTGCTTATCTTCTGGGCCCAGTTATGAATTAAAATCCAGAGAAAATCATAAAACACAAATGGATCCCAACTACCAATTAAGGAGTTGCAGTATCTGTCATCAAAATTGCTGTTGTATAATCATCTAAATGTAGTACAAGTGATCCAAATAATGCTGAAGTTGTTAATTCAGTTTTCAGAAAAAATAGAAACTGTAATACACAGCTAGACTTCCAGTAGGTAGTGAAAATTAAGAGTTTGAAATACCTTGAAAAAAATTTCAGCAAAAGGTATTCCATTGTGAAAAGCAATAATTAATATGGACAAAATTGGACCCCCAAAAACTTGACAGCAGATGGCAAAAAAAAAAAAAAAACTTCCACATTTCTATCAGAGAAATGTTATCCAGAAAGATTCAGCTGCAAGACAAGTACTCCAGATACTTCCTTACTAGAACAAACCCCACCTCAGTAGTATAAGTAGCAGCAAACTACCTGACTTTGCAGCCCTTAAGTATGGCTAAGTTTAACTAAATCTTTTCCTCAAACTAAAAAAAAAAGTTATGTACTTACCATAATGTTCCATCTGTGTTGTCCAGTTTCATTCTTCCTCAACTGTTTGGTTTGAATCTGATCCTCGGACCCAACACAGCTGCTTCTTCTAACTCGTGGAACACAGACACTTTTGAGCTCCTCCCTTTACTCGCAATGCCCTCATTACCTAACATACCTCAGATCTTGTTTGCTGCCCCTTATACCTGTTGAGCAGAAGATGATGATAAAATAACAGAATCTGTGACTCAAACAAAGGACAATATTTTCTCCAGCATCTTTTGATCCTTCCAAGAGTCAAACAAGGAGGGGGTTAGTGGGAGGGAACTTTAGGAAGAATGAAAATGGACAACACACATGGAGCATTATGGTGAATGCATAACTTTTTTTATCTAATGTCATTTTCATTTATTCCTCAGTTGTTGGTCAGAGCCCCCAGCTACCTAAATCCTGAGAGGATGTTTTTATCCAAGTCTTCCATGGATGATACCTGTGTGGCTGCAACTTGAGCTAATCCTCATACCTTTATTACTCATTACAAACTGGATCTGGTCTCTAGAGGAAGAGCAGTCTTCGGCTCAAAAGTACGCAAAATATCTTTCCTTAGAGTCCTCCCAGGGATTCAGGTAGCTAGGGACTTTTTCCCAATTGTTGAGGAATGAATGAAAATTGACAATATCAGATAAAGAAGTTACTCACCATAATGTACCATCTGTGCTGTCCATTTTCATTCTTCCTCAACTCCCCTCCCTCCAACCTCCTACCATTTAGTGTATGACTTCTGGAAGAATGAGAAGATAATCAGAGAACCAATGTTCCTACCTTTGAGCTCCAGGTATTGTTTTTTCATACCATAGCATTGTTTCTAATTTTCCTATGAAGCTATAAGGTCAGCAAACAAGATCTGAGGTATGGTAGGGGACTACAGCATTATGGGTAAGGGAGGAGCATGAGAGTTTGTAGTATTCACAAGCTGTAAAAAGCAGCTGAATCAGATCTAAGGGTTGAATCCAAACCCAATTGTTGAAACAGCCAACACAGATGGAATGTTATGGTGAGTACATAACTTCTTTCTTCTTGGGTGCTAACCATAATTTCCAGAGGCTATTCATTTCTCTTTTCCCTTCCTCCAATAAAAAAGAAGAAAGTTCCAGATGTTCCACCCAGTCAGGGAGAACTCACAGCAACAGAAGTTTCCAAGTTGCTAAGAAAAAAAAAGTCATCCAACCAGTCCCCAAATTCCAGTTAGAGTTCAAAGTCTATTTGAGCTAATTTTTAGTACCCAAGAAAACAGGGAATCTATATCCCATTTTGAATCTGTGTCATTTAAACCAATGTGTAGAACAGATAAAATTCTAGATGGCATGATTCAGTCCATTTTGCTTTTACAGAGAAACGATGATTGGATATGCTCCATAGATCTCAAAGATGCATACTATCATGTAAAGATAGAGAAGCATTCAAGGAGATTCCTTTGTTAATGGCTGGGGACAAATCATTATCAATTCAGAACTATGGCTTTCGGTCTTACCACAGCCCCCAGGGTGTTTACCAAGATAATGGCAGTGGTGGCAGAGCATCTTTGCCTGCTACGGATCCACATTTTCTCATATCTTGATGACTGGCTCCTAACTGCTACCTCCAGCAATCTCCTGTTGAGTCATCTGTACCTTCTGCTCCATCTAATGCAAGATCTACAGATCAATATCAACCTACACAAAATTCATCTCAACCTGACGCAACAAATAGAATTTATTGAATGTCACCTGGACTCAATTCTCCAGAGCTCCAGATGTCCCTACTGCAGAGTGCTCTCCCTGCGCCTCAGAGATATGCAAGTACTCCATCACCCTTCTCCTCCAGCAAGACTGATTCTTCATCTTATAGGTCTAATGGCTTCTAAAGTCCTAATGGAGTAATTTAATGGAGCATAGCTGTGTAATGGTCTCAAAAAGTTCATCAGCTGCATACAAAAGTTTGTATCACTTGAATCTGCAGACAACACATCTCCTGGTGGATAAAATCTTTCAGTGACAGAAGGATGTCCATTCCAAATGTATCCACCTGTGGCTGTATTAACCACAGCACCTCCCTTTTAGGGTGGGCAGGGGCATTTAAAAGTGAGGATGGTCCAAGGTACTTGGTCACAGACAGAGGTCAATCTTTATATCAATAATTTGGATATGAGGGAAGTCCTCCTAGCATTGCAGGCATTCCAGGATGCCCTCCCAAAGGGTGTGATTTCTGTACAGGTAGACAACATGTCAGTAGTCTGGTACATCAACAAACAGAGAAGAACACACTCCTATCCCCTGTGTTGAGAGGCCATGAGAGTTTGGCAATGGGTGACAGCAATGCAAATACTGGGACATTCAATGAACTACAGGGCAAACTGAGCAGAACTGTCTTAATGCCTCACAAGCAGTCCCCCAATCCAACAGTGACAACTTGATTTGTCATCACTGGGACAAGTCTTGCTGCAGTGTCTTTGTATCCTACCTAAACAACAAGTGCAGCAGTTACTTTGCCCTGATCCCTTCACAGGAACAGTCATTGAGGGAGCCCTGGTCCACAGTTGGCCTACAGGTGTCCTCTATGCCCCTCCTGGCCTTAATGAAGAAATTCATCCAGAAAGCAAGAATGTGCAAGGCCAGAGTGATCCTCAATGCTCCCTTCTGGCACCAAAAAACATGGTTTCCCTTCCTGTGGTCTCTGCCAATATACGTACCATGTATGTTGGATCAATATCCAAAGCTATTAACACACCAATCCAGACTGCCTCCTCTGTACCAGAGATCCATGAAATTAATTGTTTGGTTCTTCCAGTTCTAACCTAAGCTAGAGATGCCAAGCTTCCAACTCTGGTTGCTCAGATCATATCACCATCTCAAAAACAATCCACTAAGAAGATTTGCCATAGCAAATGGAAGAGATTTTCCATTTGGGCTATGTCAAAATGTTTATACCTCTTTTCTGCTCCCATTCCTTCTGTATTAGGATTCTTGTCTGAATTTTTCCGTAGTGACTGTAGTTATTCCACTATCAAAGTGCAAATAGCCACAGTCTCAAATTTCCATATAGGGTAGAATGAGAATTCTATAGCTACCTTAAGAGTTTCTAAAGCTTTTTTGAAAGGGCATTTTTATAAAGCAGAGAATGTGGAAATCAAAAAAAGAGCACAAATGGAAACATTTATAAAATACTTAATTATACCAGTGCTAGAAATGATCAAATACTGGAAAAAGATGAGCTGAATAACTAACGGTTAAGATTGGAAGAGATGTGATAAAAACAGTGATGTATAATCAATCTTCAGGAAAGTCTCCAGGAACAGATGGTATTCCATGGAAGTTTGGAAATTAGAAGAGAAGAAAGTGATAAAGATCTGGAAGATTTTGTTTAGCGGTATTTTAAAAGGAGAAGAAGCACTAACATCTTAGAAGAAACGGCTCCGTCCGTAACATGATAAAGTGAAGTATTTAGTAGCATGGATTAAAAAGGTTTCTGTTATGGCAGCTAGGGATATCTGAGAAGAGACTAAACAAAAAATAATACAAACACTGAGAAACTGGAAGCTCTCTTTTATGGATATGGACAGCAAGATATAAGCAGTGAAATGTTTTTAGTCCTTTTAATTTTATATACAGATCAGGCATATTTTTATACATCAGAAGAGAAGTTGTATGCAATAATTAATAAAGAGTTGAAGGAGTTTACCTGGGGGGCAAGAGTTAAGTGGGGAATGTTGATCCTTCCAATATAACAAAATGGTTTAGGGTTACCTGATTTAAAGGAATATTTTAGAGGTACAAAGTTAAAGCCCATGTAGATAATACAAGCAGAAAGTTAAAATTCAAAATGGAAAGGAATGATGATGCACCAGAATGGGAGTTCAAGAAATAAGGAGAGAGAGAGGGAATTTGGATGCAGATCTTTAAAGAGAATAGTAACAATCATAAGACACCAACCTGGCTAACAACAGGCAAAACAATGCTCCTACTTAAGAGTGAACCTGCAAGCTACCTAAAAATTATAGACCAATAACTTGCCTTCCGACGTTGTATAAACTATACACAGGAATTGATGCTGACAGAGTTTATAATCATTTAGAAGAAAACTCAGTTATGGCAGTAGAACGAAAGGGCAATAAAAGAAAGTCACATGGAACAAAGGATCATTTGTTGTTAAATAAAGTAATACTGGAGAACTGTAAAAAGGGGAAGAAGTTAAGTATGGCATGGATTGACTATAAAAAGCATTTGATAGTATCCCACATTCATGGATAAAAGAGTGCTTAAAATGTGTAAGATACACCCTACACTGATCTAATGCATTACAGTAACCATGAAACAGTGGCAGACCACTTTGCTATAAAGCCATGATAAAGGACAGATTATTATCCCAGGGATAAAAATTCAAAGGGGGATATTCCAGGGTGACTCTCTGTCACCATTGCTATTCTGCCTTGCCATTAACCCATTAAGCTGTTTACTTAACAGCTTAAGCCATAGCTATAATTTGGCTCCTAGAAAACAACAAAGTGTAAAGACTTCTCATCTTCTCTTTGTTGATGATTTACAACTGTATAACTCATCAGATGAGGAACTGAAAGCACAGCTGCAGGTTGTCAAAACTTTTTCAGATGAAATAAGAATATCATTTGGTCTTGATAAGTGTGCAAAAGCAACCTTCAAAGCAGGAAAACTGCAGCACCAAGAAAACATCAGTTTGGGACAATAATGTGGTATAAAAGAACTTCAGCAAGAGGGACTGTATAAATATTTGGGAATTTATGAAGGATCAACAATAAAACATGAACAAATGCAAATAAAACTTAGTAAGGAATACTTTAGAAGATTTAAATTAATTCTGAAAACAGTGTTGAATGTGTCAAAAAAACAAAAAAAAAATATAAGGTGAAGGACAAGATGAGAAGGCAAGAAATGTGGAAAAAGCATAAATATAGTTGCAAGTATAGAAAACTTCTGGAAGAACCTCATGTTGACCAGGAACGAATGCACAAATGGTTAAGGAGAAGTGAATTTAAACCAAGAGATGAAAAGTTAATATTGGCAGCCCAAGACAGTGGGCTACATAAACGTTGGTTTACAAAGTCCATTGAGCATTTGGGAGAAACAGACAAATGCAGGTTTTGTAAAACCAAATTGGAAACAGTCACACACCTTGTTGCTGGTTGTGACATACTAATGGCAAAAGAACTGTATACTGAAAGGCATAATAATGTGGCAAAACTGTTGCACTGGAGATTGTGCAAAGATTATGGTATTGAAGTGGCTGAAAAACACTGGAAACATGAGCCGCAAAGCAGCACAGAAAATGTTGAAGTTTATATCACATGGGATCATCCATTACCAACAGTTCAAAAGATAGATGCTAGACAAAAGTAGCATTGATCATTGAAATTGCTACACCCAGTGACTACAGTGTCTTATGTACAGAGAGACACAAAGTCGTAAAATATCAAGATCTGCAGGCAGAAATGAGAGCAATGTGGAAGAAAGATACCCAGACAGTTCCAATAGTCGTAGGAGCAACGGGTCTTATAAAAAAGAATCTACAATTGTATTTAGATATGTTACCAATCCATGTGACCCTGTACAAATTGCAGGAGTCTTACTGGGCACATTGCGAAGAGCACTTTTGGCTGATATCTGTCACTGTCCATGTGGGTGTGAATGACCTGAGATGCACCTGCCTGGACTACATGAAAAGAGACATGGAGGAGCTCTCGGATTATGTGGTCCAGGCAGGTATGACCCTAGACACTCACAACAAAAGCTCTTCAGCTCCACAGGATAAGCAGCTAAATCCAAATAAGACAACAGCCAGTTCACCAAAGCAGTTTATTCTCTGTAGATACTCTTCTCTAGCGCCTCGGCTACACAAAGCCTTCAAGGAGTAACTAACAAAACACTTCCATCCAATACTTATACACACCTACATTATCACATTATATAATCAAACATCAATTTAACAATTAAGAAACCAATAAAAAAAAAAAAAAAAAAAAAAGAGAGAAAGCAGCATAATTATATAACACTTTTCCAGCAGCAGTCAGTGTTTAACCCTTTTGGTACCAGTGTTTGATATTTTAAAATAAAAATTAATTCTTTCTTTAAAAGTAAATTTTTTATACTTTCTTCACTAGCTTCTTTTCTAATAATGTTTTCTAAAATAGACACCCTAAAACTAGTAGTTTCAGAATTATGACATTTAACAAAATGCTGAGCTAAAGGGCTCTCTAACTTGTTATTTTTAATGTCTCTCAGATGTTCCATGATTCTGACTTTAAACATTCTTTTAGTCTGCCCTATGTAAAATGTCCTACATCCACACTTAATAATATAAATAACTTGTTCTGTAACACAACTATAAAGACCTGTAGGTTTAAAATTTATTCCATTTATGTAAGGAAAAGCACTATCTACATGAGCATAAACTTTACATTTACCACAAGGTCTAGTTCCTATATTGCTTATTGCCCTATCTATATTTTGTATGGGTAATTCAAACTTAGTGTGTACTACTATGTCTCTTATGTTCCTCCCTCTTCGATAACTAAACATTAATTTTTTCTTTCTCATCTCACTTAGTTCTTTATAATTTTTTAGGAATCTCCAAAAATGTAATATACATCTATTTATATCATCACTGCAGATATTATATGTAGAGACCATAAAAATATTATCTAAATTTCTATATTCTTTACTATACATCCTGTCACTTATTTGTGTCCCTTTATTATACCTTTTTTTAAATATTTCATCCCTACTCTTCTGTATCACCTGCATATTATATTTTCTATCTATAAACATTTCCGTAGTGTCATTTATTTCCTTTTTAAATTCTACTTCAGTATTACATACTCTGGAAATCCTCAAAAATTCATTGTATGGTATAGCTTCTATTGTATGCTTTGGATGGCAACTAGTGCCCATCAAAAATTGATTTATACAATTAAATTTTCTATGTATACCAGTAACTATATATTGTCCTGTAAGTCCCTTCAAATTAATATCTAAGAAAGAAACATTAACTCCACACTGTATTCCATCAAATTTAATATTAAACCTATTCCTTTGTATGTCTTTTATAAAATTTACACTATCATTTCTACCTCCTTTACACAAAAAATTAGATCGTCTATAAATCTAAAATAGTGTATTACATATTTTTTTACAAATGAATGTGTATAAATGCATTCAGATTCCACTTGGCCCATAAAGATATTGGCATACATGGGTGCAAATGCTGCACCCATGGCTGTGCCTTGTATTTGATGATACGTTCTATTATTAAAATTAAAATAATTATTTTCCAAACAGAATTTAACTAGTTCCAACACATAATGTGTTAGTGGATAATCTCCCATTGACTTAAATAATGCCTCTATTCCATGTATATTTTTGATATTCGTATATAGACTACTAACATCCAATGTTAGCCAATACATATCTTCACACCAAACAATATTTTTTATCTTATTCAAAAAATCAAAAGAGTCCTTTATATATGATGGCAATTTCATGGCTTCTTTTAACAAAATTTGGTGTAAGATCAGCCCTAAATTATGTAAAAAATAATTTGTAGCCGATACAATCGGCCTGCCTGGAGGGTTATTTATATCCTTATGTAACTTCGGTAGGCAGTAAAATTGCGCAGGGCTGCATTCTGTTATATTTAACTTATAGTCTACATCTTTGTTAGTCCAATAGCCAAGTCTAAAGCCTTTATTTATTAGTTCTAAATAATTCTCTTTGGCTGCAGTGACTTCATCTACGGAAGACTCACAATAAACTGATGTATCTGTTAATAAATTCATACACATTTTCATATATTGTGTGTAGTGCATAATAACAATTTTATTGCCTTTATCAGAAGGCTTTACAATCAGTTCATTCTGCTTGGAAAATTTCATCAATTCAATCCATTCTTTTTTTGTTAAATTAAAATTCACATTTGAAACATTTACATTATTAATAATTTCATCAACTTCAAAACCTATCATAGTCGAAAAGTTTTTGATACCCTCATGAACAAAAGGTGGCATAAACTTGTTATTCATATTTATCTTCGATGTATCTATTGTGCAATAAGCATTAAATTCACTTGTGCATGAAAAAAAAGAATCATTCATAGAGTCCTGGCTAGCTTCAAACATCTCACTATCCAAACTTTCAACTTCAGATTGTTTATACTCCACATTTCTATCTACAATACAGTTAAAATAATACCATAAATGTAGTTTACGTATAAATTTGAATATGTCAATCTTACATTCATATTTTTTCGGCAATACCGTCGGAACAAACTTCAGACCATAATTAAATACTGTGTAAACTTCTTCATTAATAAAGCAACCAGATAAATTAACAACTTTATCCTTGATATTTAAATTAGTACCATTTAGTTCTTTTGTATTCGCGCCATGGCCGAAACGGCCCTCCCCTATTCGATTCTTGCTCCGTATATGTCCTTTTTTGTTGCTGTAACCTCCCCACCTGTTTGAAGGGACCAAAATGTTCTGACAGAAAGCAGTCATCCGCTGGTGGAGATAAAGGCGGAAATTCTTCTTCTTTATCTCTGTCGCTAAATCTTGGTGCCTTATTATACATTTTAACATTGTATTTAGTCACACTATCAGTTCTAGCTTGTTGATTGACGTTTACATTCGAGGGATTCCGGTTAAAGCGTGGCCGCTGATTGGTTCCGCCAAAAAAGGCAGTACCATTCTCGAAGTCCCTCAAGTCTCTCGTGATTTTATGTATCTTTTGCTCAATACATTTGTTTGTAGTTAGGTATGACCCTAGCCCTGAGCAGCATCCTACTGTTGCCCATAATGATTCAGCAGTACAAGCAGAAAATGATTGACTTCAACAATTGGCTAAGTTTCTGGTGTCATTCTAAGGGGAACAAGTATCTGCCTGCTTGGGATGACATAGGTTCATAGGTTGCTACTAGGCTATCGGTCCTAGGGCATATACAAGCCTAGCCATAACAATTCCCTGGCTATTTCTTCCCACACTGTTTACTTTCCTGGACCCCTGTCTAGCAGGGCGACTGACGTGGTCCCCGGGGTGAATTTCCTTTCTCCCATCCAATCATCAAAGTTCCTTTTGAAGAGGGTCAAAGATTGACAGACCTCGATGCTTTGCCAGAGATGGGCTGCATCTGTCACCCCTGGGTTTCTGGATACTAGCTAAGGCTCTTGCCACCCCTATGGTGCCTTTTTAGGTGATGTTCCAAAGACCAAATAATCACCATAGCAGCTATAAATAAATGCAATCTGAGGGTCATGCTGCTCAATGCTATAAGTCTAAATCTCAAGATGCACTTGCTCAAAGCACTCCTCAAAATGGAGAACATTGATATTTGTGCTGTAACGGAGACCTGGTTTAAAGCAGCAGAAAGCATCCCTGCATTTCCAGGCTATAACTCATTCCACACCTTTCATCCCCAGAACATGGACCGAAGCTCCAAAAGCAGTGGTGTCTCCATACTCATAAAGGATATGCACACCTCCAGACTAGTAGCCCAGCATAACGCATCTGAGATACTTCAGGTAGAACTAACATTGGGTAAGAGGGCAATTCAGGTTGTAGCCTGCTATAGATCCCCAACCATGTCCCAAGACTCTCACTCCACATTCCTAAGCACCCTATTAGGGTCCAAACCAACACTCTGTTACAAGGTGACTTCAACTACCCCTTCATCATAGGTTCATAGGTAGGTACTAGGCTATTGGCCCTAGGGCCTATATAAGCCTAGCCAAACGGTACCCTGTCTTTTGCCACCCAAGAAAATTATTTTCCTGTGCCCCTGTCAAGCAGAGCCACAGAAGTGATCCCCGAGGTGAATTCCTATCTCCCATCCAGTCATCAAGATTTTTCTTGAAGAGTGCTAATGAGGAGCTTTGTTTGATATAGATAGGCAGTTTGTTCCAGAGTATGGGAAGTCTCTGGGATAGGAATCTATCCCTCCAGCATGTTTTGTTTATTGTGGTGACAAGGTTTAGGTCCCTAGAGCATGTAGCTCGGAGGGATTGGGATTTCTTTACGTGGTGCATGTCCAACAGCTCTGGGTTTGACATAGCTTTGTATGTTAGGCAGAGTTCACCTCGGAGTAGGCGATATGCGACAGAGTAAAGCTGGAGTTTTTTTTAGACTGTCTGTGTAGGGCATCTGTTTGAGGCCAGTAATCCTCTTTGTGAGGTATTTCTGTGGCCTTTCCAGTTGTTGTAGATGTCTTGTGAGGTACATACCAAAAGGGGCGTTGTACTCTATAATGGGTCTAATGAGTGATGAGTAGAGGGGAACAATGACCTATTTTTTCCTGGATGAGAAACCTTTTGTGATGAGGTGTGCCATGTAGAAGGATTTCCTGACTACTGTGGCGATGTAATTTTAATTTAATTTCAAATGGGAAAATTGCTCATGCACCAATACACTGGCCCAACGCTTCCTGGAATTCATCATTTCCAGTGCCTTGGACCAGCTCATTCTTACCCCCACTAGAGGATGCAACATCCTTGACCTGGTTATTACCAACATGGGTAACCGTTGCTCTACACCAATAGTCAATTCCTCCCTGGTTAGATCCGACCACAAGCTAATCACACCTCACCCACATCCCCCCGCAAAGGTAACCACCATAAAAAACTTCTCCAAAGCTGACTTTGGGCTACTACAAATAGAGGCGGCTAACTTCACGGCACCCATGTCAATGGAAAATAGACGCATGACTGCCAAATCATACACCAATGCACTATACGAACACGTACATAAATGCATGGAACTAGCCATACCCAACAGAACCAAGATGCTCTCCTCCAAAAAAAGGAAGCCAATCTGGTGGTCCCCTGCCATTAATAAACTCTACAATAGAAGGAAGAAACTGTTGCAGAAAAAGGTGAAGTCGCAAGACTGGTAAAACTCCCTTATTAGCCTCAACAAAAAGTTGAGATCCCTCATCAAAACCTCTAAAGCCAGCTATGAAGGCAGAATTGCGGCAGACACTAAAAACAACCATAAAGCCTTTTATAGTAATATCAAGAATCTCCATTGCAATACCCAGGTTTGCTCTGAGTTACTGCACAATGGTACCTCCTATACTGAGCCAACAGATATTGCCAACATACTGGCCAACAGATTTGGTGCCAGCTTTACCCCTTTCTCCCCCCAAAGGACCAATCACAATACCAGAGGAATGCCAGGCACCCAGCATTACTGCAGCACAGGTTAAGGCTGCATTGTCCAAGGCCAAAAATACAACTTCCAAGGGACCCAACAATATCCCTGGATGTGTTCTACATGAAATACAAAGTGGCACCACATCTGTGTGCCCTGTTCAATCACAGCCTTGCCTCAGGCTTTGTCCCTACTGAATGGCGCACTGCTACAGTCATCCCTAGCCATAAAGGGGGAGCGACTACAGACCCTGGGAATTATTGCCCCATTAGCCTGACGAGTCTGATATGTAAGGCTATGGAGCGCATCATCATCATCATGGACCTAATTAACAAGGCTATAGGGAATCTCCAAACTCGAGATGCCACTCAGTTTGGTATTGTGAAAGGTAGATCATGCCTGCTCAACCTGGTTGACTTCTTTGAATCAGTCACCAGAGCTGTGGATAAGGGAAGGCAGTTCATACAGCCTACCTCGATCTGGCCAAGGCCTTTGATACCATTCCCCATTCAGGAATTATTGATAAACTCACCAAACTAGGCATCAACCCCTATATCACTAGGTGGGTTGCAAATTGGCTCACAGAGAGAACTCACAGTGTGAAAGTAGTGGACTCCAAGTCAGACTACCAACCAGTCACGAGTGGAGTCCCACATGGATCGGTCCTGGGTCCTCTCCTGTTCAGCACCTACTTCTCAGAAGTCCAGGCCAACACAAAGGGACTCTGGCTGAACAAGTTCGCAGATGACTGCAAGCTGGTAGCCATTATTAGGTTCATAGGTTCATAGGTGTTTACTAGGCTAATGGCCCTGGAGCCTTTACAAGCCTAGCCCATAGGATTAACCTGGCATCATGCCACCCGACCTTAGTTCCCAGTACCTCTGTCAAGTAAAGCCACTGGAGTAATCCCGGGGTGACTTTTCTATTTCCGTTCCACTCATCAAGATTTCTCTTGAAGAGGGCCAGTGAGGTCCTCTGTTTGACATGTATGGGAATATACAAAAAAAAACTAATAAATACTAGTAGTATGAAACTCCAGAACGCAACACAAGTACACTGTAGTTGGTGAAACAGACTTCTTTTATTGCATTCTGGTACCTCGGCCTTCGCCTTCTCAAGGAATACATTCATCTTGCATATCACCACACCTTTTATATCCTTAACCATGTGAAATTAACATAATTAAATGCAATCAAACAATTAATTAAACCATTCAACGACCATTAAGTGAACCTGTTTAAATAACTTAATGAACATTGCTAAAAACATTATCAAATACATTATTCCCATATATTAATTCCTAAAACTTCAAAAAAACTTTTTAAATGAACATTAAATACAAAAATGCATTTTTATATGCTTTAACACTGATATAATGAATGAAATTTACTTCTTAACATTATAATGAATAATATATGACACCATGTATTGCTCTATGAATCTATACCAAACAATATATATGAATATATATATATATTTTTTTTTCATTCATTATATCAGTGTTAAAGCATATAAAAATGCATTTATTAGTGTTTTTTGTATATTCACAATGTCGATGAATGCTTCTGCAAGTGCTGAGTCAGGAATTCCGCAATCAAACCAACCAGTGAACTTTATTTCCATGTGGAAGGAGAGGGATGAGAAACTAGCATCCAGGGATCCTTGGAGCGGAGCTATTACCGACTGTTCGTCCAAATACACCGAATTGGAAAAGGCGATGGTAAAGGAAGTGACCACTTTCTATGATACTAAACTGTTAGAAAAATACATCAGTCTAAACATAACCCCCAGAGGGTTAAGGGTGGAACGTTTACCTGCCTATGAGTTCGGAGAGGAAGAGGCTGATCTTTCTGCAGAATGGAAGGCAGTTTCGTTAAATTGTACCATCAGCTGGTTGGGTATCCTTATCAAAAGAAACGAGAGGGTACTCGATAGAGTTCGTGCATCCATTCTACAGTTACAGAAAGAACTTGTGTGCAAAAGTTCAAGTGTTGTTTTTGAGGGGAACATGATTGACATCAAAGCCAGAGTGTCTAAAGTCGAATCGGAGGTGATTACACGCAAGAAAAAGAAGCTTATTAGAGATATCAAAGACCATGAATCAGGCAAGTTATTTTCATGGCAGTATAGCTTTAAAAGAAAGCGTGGAGCCAGGCATGACGTCAGAGGACCTGTTAGAGGCGGTTCAGTCGGGGATACTACGCTTTCCTCAGTCGATACGGAGTCCACAGGAAGGAAGAGCGTTTCGTTTGAAAATTTGAACTTGGAACAAGACGTGGACACCAGGGCTCAGGATGTCGTAGACAACTCCGGACAAAATTCAACACAGAATTCAGCGCAGAATAAAGGAAAGGGGCGCCGTTTTCAGAACAAAAGCAGTAGAAGATGATGCCCGTTTGGTTGGACATAATAACTTTGACTCCAGCATCTCCCGTTTTTCCTATGCCAGGGATGTCGCACAAGAGGATTTCTTGTTATCATGCATCAATGAGACTGCCAGTAACTCTCTATTATCATCTAGGGAAGGTGAGTCTGGTCGCATTTTGAATTATTCTGACTGGGATATTAGTGTTGAAAGTAGAAATGTGCTGTATAAGGGGCCTAAATTTGTTCCAACACGTTTCCCTTCTCTATCGGACATTCTATTAGATGTCAAGCATTTTTGCAGAAAATTGCACTTAAGGGTATTTTTTGAAGAAAATAGAATGGAAAGGGAAACGGAGACGGGAACGGAAACCAGACTGAATGATACTATAGACTCTATTCTCGACAGTTCATTAATGGACATTTCTGTGTACCAGAATGATTTGGTAGATATTTTCACTGATGAAGAAAATGCATTAAATGTGAATGATGATGGGTTTGACACGGGTTATGGCAGATTTGACGTGCCAAGAATGCCCTATGATAGCAAATTCAATGCGCCTAGAAGTAGTGTAGCTCTACAGGTTTTTGAGAAAACTTTATTCAAGCAGCTAGAGCATGAACATGAAAAGTTTGTAAAAAGTAAAAAATTGTATAATTTGAACAAGAATGAATGGTATGCTCTATCAGCTATGAAAAAATGTAATAAACATCTAGTTTTTACCCAAGCCGACAAAGGGGGTAACTGGGTGATTTTACCCAGAGATAGGTACAATATGGCGGCGCTAGAGCTCTTAAATGATGACAAGATCTATACTAGGTTGGTTTCTAATAGGCTAAAGGATTTCAATTCTGCATTATTAGAAGTCCTAGAAAGAGGTGAACGGTTAGGATTTTTTACATCTAAAGATGTGAAAAGGATGTATATAGAGAACCCAAGGAATGCTAGGTTTTTTATTATTCCTAAAGTTCATAAAGATTTAAGAAATCGACCAGGTCGCCCCATAGTTTCAGGGAAGGGCTCATATTTGCAGAACGTAGGAATTTTCTTGGATTCAGTGTTAAAGCAACATTTACATAAGGTGCAAGCCCATGTCAAAAATACCAGTGAAGTAAGTGAAGATATGAGAAATATGTTCTGGGAACAAGATTTTTACTGGGCAAGTGTAGACGTAAAATCTTTGTACACAAGCATTAATAAATATTGGGGTTTGGTGTCCATAGAAAAGATGTTGGGGGAAGGCCCGAGAACCAATTACATTATACAACTTTTGGAATTCTGTCTAACTCATAATTGTTTTGAGTTTGAGGGAGAGTTTTTTCTGCAAAAAGAAGGGACAGCTATGGGGGCACCTTATGCACCCTCATATGCTGTCCTTTTTATGGCTCATTTTGAGAATTCCTTCATTTATACCAACAATTTTTTCAGGACGAAGGTGGTTAAATATAAAAGATACATAGATGATCTTCTTTTTTTGTGTAGGGGTGATCCCTCAGATTTTGATATATTCATTTCAGAAATTAAGAAGAATCCATGCGGTTTGGATTTCACGTATACCAAAGGGGGTAAGAGTATACAATATTTGGATGTTGAATTCTATGTAGGATTTAATAATAGGATCCAGTTTAAACCTTTTTATAAAGAGACAGCCGCTGATAATTTTTTGCATGCTTCCAGCATGCACAGCGGGTCCCTATTAAACTCTTTACCTTTAGGGGAATTCAAACGTATTGGGGCAAATATTTCTGAGCTGACTATGGTGGGAAATGAATTTGATAAAATAGAAAGCAAATTAAGTCTGAGAGGTTATCCAGTGGCTATTATTAAATCAGCCAGAATAAAGGTTGAGAAGGAATTGGGCCTGATAACCCCTGAATGTTCGGATTGTTCTGACAGGAAAACAGATAGAAATAAGCATTTAAGTCCTCACGTTTTCAAAGGAAGTTGGTCAGGAAGCAGTGAATTAGAATCTAGCAAGCAAGAGAAGTTATTTTTTGTTACTAAGTTTTCCCATTTTTCTGAGATCTTAAGGGAAACAGTTCTAAATTTGTGGCCAATAGTTTTGGGGGATGACAGAGTGGGGAATCTTTTCCCCAGCAAAATCATCTTTTCGTATGGCAGATATCCCAATTTAAAAGAGATTTTGAACACTAGGCACAGTTTGGGAGAAAACACCAGAACAGAAAAGGTAGGGACATATAGATGTGGCAAGTGTAAAATTTGCAGTAAAGTTAGGAATTTAGATGGTACAAAGATCAACAATGTGAGTTACAAAGCCTTAGAATATTATGATTGCAATTCGGTAGGAGTAGTGTATATCATAGGGTGTGGTTGTAGCAAGCAAAAATGGTATATTGGTCAAACTACCAGAAAAGTAAAATTGAGAATCATGGAACATTTGGGCGACATCAGGCATAAAAGATTGGAGAGCCCTGTGGCTAAACATTTTTTGGACTTCCATAAGGGGACATCAGAAGGATTTATATATTGTGTGTTAGGAAGGCCAATAAATGCAGAGGGCGATGCAGGATTTCACAATAGACTATTGGAAATGGAGTCCAAATTTATTCTGAATTATAAAACTCACTTTCCTAATGGTATGAACCTTGAAATATGAACATTGCACATTAAAAAGCAATCAAGGTAGAGATAATTTCTGGTAAAAACAAAAAAATTCTTACAATTTTATAATAATAAAATAAAAGAAAAATTAAAAATTAAATATTTAAAATCACATTTATAAAAAAATGTATTCATATATATTGTTTGGTATAGATTCATAGAGCAATACATGGTGTCATATATTATTCATTATAATGTTAAGAAGTAAATTTCATTCATTATATCAGTGTTAAAGCATATAAAAATGCATTTTTGTATTTAATGTTCATTTAAAAAGTTTTTTTGAAGTTTTAGGAATTAATATATGGGAATAATGTATTTGATAATGTTTTTAGCAATGTTCATTAAGTTATTTAAACAGGTTCACTTAATGGTCGTTGAATGGTTTAATTAATTGTTTGATTGCATTTAATTATGTTAATTTCACATGGTTAAGGATATAAAAGGTGTGGTGATATGCAAGATGAATGTATTCCTTGAGAAGGCGAAGGCCGAGGTACCAGAATGCAATAAAAGAAGTCTGTTTCACCAACTACAGTGTACTTGTGTTGCGTTCTGGAGTTTCATACTACTATGACATGTATGGGAAGTCTATTCCATAGCATGAGCAGTCTCTGGGTTATGAACCTGTCCCTCCAGCATGTTCTGTTGATTGTGGTAATAATGTTGAGGCCTCTGGAGAGTGTGGTGCAGAGGGATTGGGATTTCTTTAGACGTACCATTTCTAACATAGCTGGGTCAGACATGGCTTTAAGTGAAGCAGAGATCGCCTCTAAGTAAGAGATATGAGACAAAGAATAGTTGGAGTTTTTTGAGTCTGTCCATATAGGCAAGTGTTTAAGGCCTAGGATCCTCTATGTGAGGTACTTTTGCGGCCTCTCCAGTTGTTGCAGGTGTCTAGTGAGGTACATGCCAAATGGGGCATTGTACTCGATGATTGGCCTAATGAGTAAAGAGTAGAGGGCGACAATGACCTCTTTCTTCCTGGAGGCAAAACCCTTAGTAATGAGATGTGCCACATAGAACCTGACCTCAGTAACAATTAACTCCCCAAGTGATGTAGACATCCTACAGAAAGGCCTCACTGAGACCACTGACTGGTGTCGAAACCATGACCTTAAGCTTAATGCCAAAAAATGCATCATCCCCTTTGGGAAAAACTCAGTTCCCACTAATTACCACATTGATGGGAGCCCAATGAACACTGAAGGCATTATAAGAGATCTGGAGACACAGGTTGACAGCAACCTCTCCTTCGACCACCACATTGCCACTGTGGGCAGAAAATCCTTCTGTGTGGCACATCTCATTACCAAGGGTTTTGCAAACAGGAAGAAAGGAGTCATCATCTCTCTACTCTTCCCTCATTAGGCCAATCATCGAGTATAATGCCCCATTTGGCATGTACCTCACTAGACACATGCAACAGCTGGAAAGGCCAGAAAAGTACCTCACAAAGAGGATCCTAGGCCTTAAACACATGTCCTACATGGACAGACTCAAAAAACTCCAGCTATTCTCTTTCTCATATCGTCTACTAAGAGGCAATCTCTGCTTGACTTACAAAGCCATGTCTGACCCAGCTCTGATAGAAATGCTGCATCTAAAGAAATCCCAATCCCTCCGCACCTCATGCTTCAGAGACCTCAACTTCATTACCACAATCAACAGAACATGCTGGTTCATAACCCAGAGACTGACCATGCTCTGGAATATACTTCCCATACATGTCAAGCAGAGCACCTCACTGGCCCTCTTCAAGAGAAATCTTGATGCGTGGAAGGGAAATAGAAGGTTCACCCCAGGGATCACTCCAGTGGCTCTACTTGATAGAGGCACTGGGAACTAATGTTGGGCGGCGTGATGCCAGGGCACTTTTATGGGCTAGGCTTGTAAAGGCTCCAGGGCCATTAGCCTAGCACACACCTATGAACCTATAATACTAATTTCATGTACTTTAATCGTACTTTGACTTAGGAATGGGGTCCATTCCTGTCATAGAATTAGAAACCCAAAAGATTTGGAGAAATAAAAAACATTATATTCATAAAGCAGCAGAAAGTTTCTAAGAACTAAGCCAATACAAGAATGGAGAAAGGAGATTTTGCCAATAGGGATGGCTGCAAATATGCGTAAAGAAAATAGGCAAGTGGGGGCTGGAATCTACTGGAGAAAACTGACAAAGGAAACAAGGTATTGGGAGCAAGTAACTAGAGAAGAAAAGGTAATAGAGTGGGACAAGGCCAAAAAGACTTTTGGACCACAGGCTACAGGCAGCCTTCCCTACCAGGGACTGATATCAGAGTACAGGCAAAGAGAAAGGAACAGGAGAATCTTAAGTGGAAGACCTGCTCTGTTAGAGTTTTTAGTTTAATCTAGAAAATGTGCTGCTGTTTAAAAAGAGAGAATTAGTATGGTATGTAAAATATTGCATGATAACTATAATAATCAATCAGGGAATGTTAGAAAAGACTGGGAAGAGATACTAGAAAAAAATTTTACAAAAGAACAATGAGAGGACATTTGTATGGCTACCAAGTATTCGACAAAGTCAAGAAGATTTAGGATTTTTGCTTGGAAGAGTTTACATAGTTATTTTATACCCCAAGCATACTTCAACAAATTTTCCTCAGGTAGCAAATGTTAGAGGTGTGATGGAGAAGAAAGAGGCAATTGGGAAGATTTGTTCTGGGAAAGTAATACGTTGGCAAATTGTAAAACTTCCCTGAAGAGTACTCTGTCAGAAATATTGGGTGGGTAAATGTGAGCGACTAAGGAAATTATTCTTTTGAGCTGGGACATAAGATCTGAATTGTCTAGACACAGTAAAGCCTTGTTAAATTTAATTTTGTTGGCTGCCAAAAAAAGCAATTACTAGAAAATGGAAATCAAAGTCTAAACCAAATGCTTTTGAAGTATTGAATATTATAAAAGAGATAAAAGGACTGGAAGAGCTGTCTTTAGAAAAGGGAAGGATCAAATTACATAGAAATAACTGGAAATTGTGGGAACAACACATGCAGAATAATGATCAAGAGGAAGAGGAGTGAGGTTTAAGGGAAGATGGGATTCCAGCAATTTATGTAATATTGGACTGATGTTAATTACAAATATAGAAAGGTTATATAATGTATAATATATGTAAATGAAAAAAAATGTTAATATGGTTTCTTTCCATTTCTGTTAATGTATGTTTGCCTATATTTAACAAAGGTGTTTAAAAAAAGAACTGAATTGGGACATGGTGTTTCTAAAGGCACATTGTCCAAGTGAATCTTTGATTGTATTACTTTTACAATAAATGTCAACCTCACATACCATGATCTCATTCAACCACAATGGTTGCAGTTTCTGTAGAATACTTTGCCAGAGTACCAGTAGATGAGATTTGTGCAAGGTGACCATTTTGTTACAGGACCTAAACTGGGACACTTGAAAGCCGCCCCGGGAAGCCAGGTCTGCATTCCCATTCTCCCGCCCCCATGTGAGTGGAGATAGGGAAACATGCCATCTCACACCAGGGCCAGCAGGTTGGCCTCCCATCCTTCACCCGGCACTGTGGGGATGCCACTCTGTGAACAGCACCACCCAGAAGGCAAGAGGCCACATGCCAGGAGGCTCAAAGTGATGCACATTTGTCGATGCCTGGCACTGGCACTGTGAGGGAGAGAGACTAAGGAGAGTCCAGAAAAAGTGCAGAAATGGGGGGGGGTGCAGGGCCATCTCCTCTGTGAGCTTAAAAGCCCTAGGTGTAAAGCAAAGGGGAGAAAGGGTGTCACAAAAGACTGGATGAGGGACTGTCTGAGGCTTTGTGGCCCAGCACAGTTCCATGAGGCGGGGAAGATCCCATGAGAGGCTTCAAGAGTACATGCAACACTGCATGATTTGGCAGCAGTCAGGAGATATGTGACTCTGGAAAAGATCTCTCTCTTTTGGGTAGAAGTGGAAGCCTAGAGGGGGTCCATCCCGATGGAAGTCTGGAAGGGAGAGAGAGGTGGAAAGTGACTGGGACAGGACAGCTCCCACCTGGGTGAGGGGGTACAGACCATGCTTCCTCTGGGATGGAGAGAGGCAGACAGTGGCAGGGCTGGACGAGTTATTGACTGGGTGAAGGGGGGGGTCAGGCAGAGCTCCCCACAACAGAAGTCCTTAAGGGAGTGACTGGCAGGCACAGCGGGGCCTGGAGAGCTCCTGCTGGGCAAGCAGGGTCTTGCACAACCCCCCTCTATGATGGAAGTTCTTAAAGAACCAACTGGTGGACAGTGGTGAAGCCTGGAGAGCTCCTGCTTGGTTGAGTGCGGTCAGGCAGAGCTCCGTATGATAGAATTCCTTCAGAAAGTACCAGGGCAGATGGCAGAGGGGCCTGGAGAGCCTCCTGCCTGGGCGAGCAGGGTCTGGCACAGCCCCCCTCCATGACAGAAGTCCTTAAGGGACCAACTGACAGACAGTGGTGGAGCCTGAAGAGCTTCTGCCTGATTGAGTGGGCTCAGACAGAGCTATCTATAATGTAAGTTTTTGAGGAAGTGCTAGGGCAGATGGTAGAGGGGCCTGGAGAGCTTCTGCTGGGGTGAAGGCATCCAACTTTACCCCATAACTGACAGCATCCTTGAAAAATCTCAAAGTCCCCAGAGCTGCTCTGGATGGGAAAGCAGGGGGACTCTGAAGCCTTCATGACAGTGGATCTGCCCCTTAGTGGCTGAGGGGAGTTCTGCAGAGGTGGACGGGATCAGAGGGAAGCTTCCCTGAAAGGGTTCAAGGGCATGATCAGTCTGGCATGATTTGGCAACCTGCAGGAGACATGGAGTTGGCGGAGTCCCCCTGACATGGGGGGGCCACGGCTGGGGAAGGTCTCTTGGCCAGTTCAAAGGGAGGCCTGTAGGGGTTGGCCCTGATAAAAGTCAGTAAGGGAGCATCAGGCAGATGGGTGCGGGGCCTGGAGAGTTCCTGCCTGGGTGAGTGGGGTAAGGCAAAGCCCCCCACGATGGAAGTCCTTGAGGGAGTGACTGATGGACAGTGTCAGGGCCTGGAAGGCTCCTGCCAGGGTGAAGGCATCCGACTTTACCCCATACCCAGTGGTATCACCAAAAAATCACAAAGTCCCCAGAGCTGCTCAGGATGGGAAAGCAGGGGGACTGGCCTCCCCAGGAAGCCAGGTCACCATTCAGACTGAGCGCTATAAACTGGGACATTTGTGTGTCCCAAAGACAATGTTAGGGATTCTGGGACAGAGACTTCCAAACCGGGGCTGTTCTGGAAAAACTGGGGCAATTGGTCACCTTGGATTTGTGCTGCTGATTCTTGGTCTACTGTTCATACTTTTGTTTTTCAATACAAGCTGAATATATAATCTAGATCCCATGCATCCTTCAGCTTCACCATTCTTTAGAATATACCCTGGATCATTATTAGCTGGGGAATCTGACTCAGCTGTGGAGTCAGAAATAAAAGACAACTTCATATCCACAAGTTATGTACTTCCATAATGCTAAATCCATGTTGTCTTCTTCTGTCCATCTCAAGCTTCCCTCCTTCAACCCCTTACCTAAATTGTCATCTAGTGGCTCTCAACTGACTGAATTGGACCTGTCCAGGCCCTTGTTTAATATTCAGTCTTAAAGCTGTTTTATTATCCCTCTCACTGTTTAATTTGCTCCATTTTAGTGTCTTTAGGAGAGGTATAAGGTACAAACAGGCAAATGTGATCTCAGGTATTGTGGGGATATGAGGAAATTATGGGTAGGGGAGGAGACTGTGCCCTGGATCCAAGAGCTGGAAAAAGGTATCAGTGTTAGATCTGATTGGATCAGATAATCCAACCACTGAGATTGATGGAAGAAAACATGGATCTAGCTTTATAGTAAGTTTCATGTATGATGGATGCTGTTTCAGTAACAAGACCTCAGTTAGAATTTACATAATATTGCCCAGGTGAAACAACTGGGCTAGGAAGAATAGAATTGCTATATTACATGAGCATGTTCAGTTGATTGAAATTATTGGAACTAATGCAGTAACCAGGCCTGATCTTACCCATGTGGGAACTAAGATACAGATACAAGGAAATAAAGTAAAGGGAGGCATTGCCATTTTCTTAAATATTTAATAAAAAAGAAATCCATTTAAGATTGGGTAACAGGTAAAATTCTAGGGTTGTTTGAGCATACAGAGACTGCTCCTCAAGGGATGGCTAATACTTAAGACAAGTTGAAAAATTATTTTAAAAACAGTAGAAATAAGTAAGAAAAGCTATGGGGGAGGGGAGTAGGAGCTATTTAGAACGGTGGGAAAATTTTAAATCAATGGAAAATAAGTGAAATCTTTCAGACCAGAGGGAAAAACAGTTGCAGTGTACTAGGCAACAAATAAATGAGTATCTAGCTAATATACAGAAGTTTAGAATAATTGCTTTAAGCAATTCTTTTTTTATACTAATCATATAACACATAAACTGTTAGAGCAATGATTATGGCAAGGAAGAAGAAATAATTGTTGCAAAATGTAGGGACCCTATGACAAAAAGTAGAATAATGAGAGATCTTGAGAAGATAATGCATATATTTTGGAAATTTTATGAAAATGCATATAAAGCAGAGGAGTGAAGGATTCTAGATAAAGTACAACTGGAAATATTAATAAAAGGTTTAAGTATGCCTATGTTGGAGGTGATGGGATAGATAGAGAAGAGCTATGTATAGTCAATCTGCAGGGAAATCACCAGGAATAGGTGGCATTCCTATAGATGTCTAGAAGTTTTGATGAAAGAAATTGATAAAGATGTGGAAGATATGGTTCAATAATGTATTGAATGGGGGAGAGGTGCAGTATCCGGGAGGAAAAGAGTGAGAGCAGTTTTGCTATAAGCGGGGAAGAACCCCATTGACCCCATATCATACAGACCAGTTCTAAGTCACAACTAAAAAGTGTTATGTCCATAGTAACTTGAGGCTTATATTTACTAAAGACAAGCTGCGCTGAGAGATGTAGATCAAAGTGGAAACAGGTAATGATGGTAACAAGGTGAAAGAACACAGGATCAAGAGAGGTTAGTCTTGGATGTATGTGTTTGAGGAAGACAGTACTAGCTACACATCTACAAAGTAGCAGACAATATCATAAATACTAAAGCAGTGTTTGAATGGAATACGGAGATCCTCCCAGTAGGGATATTTGAAATTACAGGTTCCCAAACTAAGAAAGAGGTGGCTAGAAGCAACTGGAGGAAATTAGCTAAGGAATCAAGATGCTAGAAACAGAAATAGAGTAGGACGAAGTCAAGCAAGTATATGAGTTGCATGTTAGGGACTGTCTCCCATAGAAGGGACTGATAGCAGACTACAAGCAAAGTGAGAAAGAGGAGAATTAATTGAAAGGACTGCCCTAATGGAGCTTCTGGTGGAGCTAAGAATAGAATATGTTATTAAAAATGGATAATACAACAAGACAAAACCTGCGGAGTCCCTCAAAGTTTCAGTAAGCCAAGTGTCACAGACTTAGCCCAAAAAAACTGTAAGAAACTTTCCACCAAGTGTTCTCAGTGGAATAAACATAAAATAATACTCCCCAAATCTTTTAAACTTAGTAAATCAAGTTAAAAATCCAATCCAGGATATGTTGAATTCACAGTTTCTTTATTAGTAAGCACTAATAAAGACTAACTACTAAATACTAATAAAGTATTAATTACTAATAACTACTAAAATAATTATTATTATATTACTAACTATTATTAGTACTAGTAACTACTAAATTGCTAATAAAGAATCTGTAAATTCAACATATCCCAGATTGGATTTTTTTACTTGATTTACCAAGTTAAAAAGATTTGGGGAATGTTTTTGTATGTTTATTCCACTGAGAACACCTGGTGGAAAATTTCGTACAGTGTTTAGTCTAAAAATGGATAACAAGTCGAGTATGTAAGATTGTGAATGATAAGTACAAGAAGCGATCAAAAAAGCTTAAAAATGGAAAATGAGAAAAGGTAAACCAGTTTTGAAAGAACAATGGGAAGGAATTTGTAGGGCTCCTAAGTATGTGACAAAGTCCAAATGGATTAGGATATTCACATTTATGCTCAACTACTTTTATACATGAAGTAGACTTCAAAGGATCTATCTGCACGTATACAGTAGGTGTTGAAAAGAGAGGTAGAAGAAATTTTGAACATGTACTTTGGGAATGTATGGAGCTGACTGATTTTAAATGATTCCTTACAGAATATTCTGACAAAAGTGTTGGGGGACAAACTCTAGTAGCCAGTGATACTGAGGTTATTATTATTATTATTATTATTAGTAGTAGTAGTAGTAGTAGTAGTAGTAGTATTGTTATTATTATTATTGAGCTGGGCTTCAGGTTTGGAAATGCCAAGATATAAAAAGGCCTTACAATGTTTAATGTTACTGGCAGCCAAAAAAGGAAATAAGAGAAAATGCAAATTAAAGACTTAACCAGTGTTAGAAGATGTAGAGTAAATTCTTAAAAAACAGGACATGGGATCCCTAAAGGAGGGAGGAATTAAACTGAATAAAAATAAATGGCATATGTGGGAGAGATACATTCAAAAGAAACAGCAAGAGGAAGAGTGATGCAGGAGGGTTGTGGGTATGGAAAAATATAAAGGTACAGTGCAAAGAATAATATTGATATTATGAGGAAAACTGTATAATGCATGAATCTGGCCATGGAAAATATATTTTAATTTTTTATTATTAATATACGTGAACTCATGTTGCAAGTTAGAGTGTAATGAATAAATAAACGTGTTCGGGAAACAAATATCTGACAACGTTCTTATCTGAGAAAATGGACAAAACTGCACCTTCTTTGCTGAAGCTGTAGGGTACAGGAATAAAGCTCTAACTATGGCCCATTCGATCCAGGTTCGATTAGCAGCTCAGGCATTTTAGGCACTGGAAGAGAGGAATGGGTGTACCCATTCCAGGGGTAGACATTTGTCAGCAGATGCTCCCTAAAGGAAGGTGTGGTCCACAGAATGGAGTAACCCTTGGGCGTATGTCAACAATACAAAGAAGGAGCAGGAAACAAGGATAGTTCATAACATAACCCCCCTCCCCCCCCTTGGCAGCAGTAGGCATGACATTCCAGGACACCCTTAAGATTCATGCCAGCCCTTGCTCTTTAAGAGAAAAGTCTAGAGGAGGAATGAAGAATGGGGAATTGGGATGGCCAGAAAGGATTAAGCAGCCAAGAGAGGGAAAACAAAGCTGCACCTTCATCATTGGCCTCCAGAGCAAGGTAAGACAAGCCAAGGTCAATAGACTCAGGTGATAGGCTGAATCCATATAAGACAACCTATCTGGTGTAGAGTGTAACAATAAAGTTCAGAAATCTGGATTTACACATACCAAATATTAGTCAAACATTCATCAAAAGACTCCAGTATGGTAAATCAGAAAGAACATCAAATGCAAAAGAGGAGGCATATCCAAATTAAAATAAATAGCTAAAATCATATTAACAGCTACCAGTAACTCACCTATGAGTGTCCATACTCAAGAGGATAAGAAACCTATGACACAGGAAAAACTCAGACTCACTAATAATTATTCAGTCTATATAAACTGCCAAAACTACATCTGCTTCAACAGCCTCAAGATGACTGTAAGATGATTAAAGACCAGCAGCTACCTTGACTTGATAAATCCAGATTAAAAGACATAACTGGTACAGGACTCAACAGTGGAGAATAAAAATCAGGATTTAAACAAAACAGTGCCATTCACATCTTCGTCAGTTCATTTTTTAATGAAAGCCATACTGCTTCCAGTAGTTATGCTGATTTGACAGGTGTTGCGTAATTAACCACAATAGTACTGGGACTGCAGAGGAAAACCAATACATAATGCAACAGCCCTCATCAATTACACTTCATAAAGTAGATTATAATGCTTTTTATAAGATAGTATTTCATTTTAAATTAATCTACATAATTGCAGCACTAAGGTGCACTAAAATTCATAATATAGAATAGCAGTCCTAGCTGAATTTTTCCTTAAGTATTCATTGTAATTCCTTGCAAGTTTTCTTAAGAATTCTAGGAGGAGATGTGACATATGGCCTTTTATAGGTTCATAGGCAAGTACTAGGCTAGCTGCCCTTGCAGGCCATTTTAAGCCTAACCAATTTCCCTTTTGGTGCTTGAATTCACCTGTCATGTTTAGTGATTGGTTTTACCCATCCCGTGGTGGATAATTATATATTACCTATAGTGAGACTAACTGGGATCATACCATAGAAAATTTGAGAGGACTTATGCATGGAATAAAGCATTTAGGAACCACCGCTGTCCATTAGAAGCAGTGGGCAGTCCTGGAGTAAATGTTCCATTACCCATCCATAGATCCAGGTTGCACTTGAATATATGGGCAGGGATGAGCTTTGTTTCACATGGGTGGGGAGTTTCTTCTAAAGCAGTGGTACCCTCTGCGAGATATACCTATCCCTCCAAACCATTCTGTTGATGTTGGAGAAGAGGTTAAGATTCCTGGACCAAGTATTTCTGGTGGCATCTGACTTGTTAATATGCAGTAGGTCCATCAATACTGGGTTGGAGGGCGCCTTGTAAGCCAGTCACAGGTCACCTCTAAGCAGTCTGCAGGATACCAAGTATAGTGACAGGACTTTGAGTCAGTCCATATACGACATTTTTTTTAGCAAGGTATCTCTGTGGGCATTCCAATTGTTGCTTGAGTCTGGACAGATACATACCAAAAGGGGGCATTATACTGAATGATTGGCCTAATGAACCCTGAGTAAAGGAGAACAATGACATCTCTAGATCAAGATGCAATCCCTGTGTTAATAAGCTGCACAATACAGAAGGACTTTCCAACAACAGCAGACACATGTTGGTCAAACGTTAGGTCACTGTCCACAAAAGTTCCTAAATCCTGAACAACTGGGTCAACTCTAAGGGGTGCATTGCCAGTGTGGTAGTTCCCCTGGGTAGATGGTTTCCCAAAGGATAAGATAATGCATTTTTTGGCATTTAGTTTCAGTTCATGATTCTCACACCAGTTATTTGTTTGGAACAAACCTTCTTGCAGGATGGCCAAGTCATCTGGGGATTCAGTGACTGCTCCCAGCTTGCAGTCATCTGCAACTTTTGTCAGCCAGCGCACTTTGGTATTGTCTTTTACTTCAGAGAAGTAGATGACAAATAGGAGAGATCTCAGCAATGAACCTTGGGGGACTCTATTGGGTAACTGGTCTCTTTATGGAGATAACTTTCTCTGTTTTCTCCTGCATCCTATTTGTGAACCAGTTGGCAATTCAGCGTATGGCATAGGGGTTTATTCCCAGTTAATTTTGCTTTTCTACTTTGCCTGAGTGGGGGAGTGTGCCAAAAGCTTCAGACAGGTTGAAGTATGTGGTGTATATCATTTTACCTTCCTCCATTTCTTTGCTGACCTTTTCAAAACAGTCCACCAGGTTGAGTAAGCATGATCTGGTCTTGACAAATCCAAACTGAGATGGATCCAGATTTTGAGGTTTCCCTATGTCCTTACTGATTAGTTTCACAATAAGTCTTCCCATGGTTTTGCATGTGAAGCTGGTCAGACGTATGCATCTGGAATTGCCTGGGTCTGTGGAAGGTCCTCTCTAATGCAAGGGAATCACTGTAACTGTCTTCCATTCACTTGGTAGAAAAACCTGTATGAAGGTTGAGGTTAAACAGTGTTGTTCGGGGGTGGCTAAAAATTGCTTCATGCTATCCAGAGATATTGCCAGGACCTACTGATGCAGCATCTTTAGCTTTTGATGGCGCTTTTAGGACTTGGTCTTGTGTGATAGCTAAAGGCAAAATTGTTTCAGTTATATCTTATAAGACAGCCAGAGGAGAGACAGGCACAAAGTTTGAGGTGAAATTATTGGCCAGTAGATTCACTATATCTTTAGCCTCAGTGTAGGTAACATCTTTCACAATCAGCTCACTCAATTGCTCTATTGTGCTTCTGAGACTATGAACATAACTAAAAAAGGCCTTATGTAGAGGTACCAAATAGAGAGTTTCAAAGGCATTTCACTATTATAATTGGGATACATGGCTACAGCTCACATTTACAAATGTAGTTAGTATATGTCTAGAATATATTTTTATTCGATGACTGTAACTGTGTCATGACCACATTTTGTGTGCTTAGAAAAGCAATGTACTGTTGACAAAATCAAAATTGAGCTGCAATGAAATTCCTAAAAGTAGAATGGCAATCCTAGATATATTACTTCACCTGAGCCTGCAAGGATAATTTCATATAATTTGTAAAAAGAATGAAGAAAACCCCACAGAAACAGTACTGCCCCATCCACAACCTACAGTGAAAGAGGAAGAAGAACCCACCCTAGAAGAACAGCACTAATGAAAATGAAGTCAGAGAAAGCAGCAGGCTCAGATGAAGTCACAGCAGATATGATCAAGATATTGGGTAACTGTAGATGAAGAAATATTCCAATTGGGCATTTCTACACCTGGAGAAAGCATATGACAAGGTTCCAGGAAAGCTGATTCAGGCAGTACTGTGATGGTTTGGTGTCCCAGAAACATTGGCAGAATTAGTTCAGGCTATGCACAAGGCCCCAGTGACACATGTACAAACAGTGTTCAAACTCAAAGAAGGGTTCTTGATGGAAGTGGGTCTCATCAGGGTTCAGCTCTGAGCCCACTGCTGTTCATACTGGTGACAGACTATATTAGCAAACAGGTGGGGGGGGGCACAGACCTACAATGCTGCTGTAGGCAGACCATGTGGCAATACAAGCAGTTTCTGAACTGGAACTTCAGAAAATCCTAGGTGACTGGAATGCAAAACTGAAAACACATTGTATGAAACTGAGTACAGACAAGACTTATTCTGGCAACAAAAGGGATTAATCAGAAAAATCTAAAATTTGAGACAAAAGGAAAATAGTGGAACAGATTAAGAGCTTTAGGTATCTTGGAGGGGTGGTTGAGGAGAAGGGAAGTCTAAATGAGGAGGTCAAAGCAAGAATTAGAGAAGCTGCAGCCAATTGTCACAAAGTAATTAGCTTGTGTAATAGAATATTGGCAAAGAAGCTAAACAGAAAAGCATACAAACCAGTGGTGTGACTATTGCTCCTGTATGGTATGGGAATCTGTTGACTATGAAAGCAGATCAGCTGAAGAAACTTAAGGTGATGGAGATGATTTGCCTGAGACAGGTAGTAGGCTGTATACTGTGAGACAGACAAAGAAATGAAATCAGTACAAAATCCAAAGTATCCTCAATTGCAGGGAATATCAAGGAAAACACATTACAGTGGCTTGTAGAAGATTATTTGGTGTAGATTTTGGAGAGAGAGGAAAAGGCAAGAGAGAGCAAAGATGTCCAGCCAAGAGACAGAAGGAATGTAAGAGAGAAGACCTGCAGCAGTCATGTAGGCGGGAAAGTGGCACTGAATCAAGAGAGAAAGATGGTGACACTTGAATGACAATGTGAGCTCATGTAGAAAAATGGGGAAGGGGAGTTAATGATGATGACTCTATCATTAACTCTCAAAAGAGATTGTTTTACTGTGTCTTAGACAGAAGCATGCACAGTTCCTTCTCTGTCGCACCCTGTTATAGTGAATTATACGTGGTTTGCAACAGGAATAGGTATATCACTTCTGTTCATGGTAAGAATGCAACACATGCCCAGAGTATATCAATACAGAGCTTTTGTTAGATCACATGTAAAACAAGTATATGACTAATCAAAGCAACATCTTCCTAAGTGTAAACTTGGCAGCACCAAAACTACATGTGCTGAGAAATCTAATGTGCTACAGTGAAATTTAGCATTAAGTTGCAATGAGGACAGAATGGCAGTCTTAGTTACGTTTTGTATTCAAGTATTACATTGTGATCCCTGAGACAGGTCTCCTTCTAAATTTCAAACTTTCACAAGTTTTAATTTCTTGTAGTCGAGACCATAAGATCGGACTTGTGAAAGTTCAAACTGTTTAAATGGAGATCGCCATACAGTGCGGAACATTATATTTACCATTCTCTCACTGTAGTGTGATCTCGGAGTTGGTATATTTAATTAGTAGGGCTGTGGGGGGTGCATGGGGCTTGCCCCTCCCCCTGCAAAAACATTTTAAAAATTTGCTTTTATTTTTTTATTTAAATTTCAAACTTTCACAAGTTTGATCTTATGGTCTCAAACATAAGAAATTTGAACTTGAGAAAGTTCAAAATTTAGAAGTAGACCCCCCCTGAGACATATATTGCAAACACTCAAAAGGGAACTCCCATATCACCATGTATAGGCAGATGCCAAAAGTAGATTCATAGGTATTTCTTATCCAAAGTTGGACATGCTACATTACACTTGGTTTCCATTAGGAGTGGGTATATGACTTCTTGACTTCTGCTTAGAGTGAAGTATGCAGCACTTGCTCAGAATGTATCTCTCTACTAAGTTGTCATTTCATCATTACTAAAAGTCATATAGGCCAAAGCAATCATTTTATGACAGCAAAACTGACAGTAGCATCATGTTGAGAGGGATAGTGTTCAGCAGAGAAAATAAGCATTAGACTGCACAAAAATCCTTATGTATAGCAGTCTTAGGTACATTTTGTACCCCAGCAACCTGTTGTCATTCTTCAAAAGTTTTTATTAAGAACTCTCAAAGGGAGACTGACACATAATTTTTTAATCGGTACCACATGTAGGGATTCATTGGTATTTAACTATTCTAGCCTGGTATCCTTTATTGCATTGTTTACATTAGGCACGAGAGTGTGAATTTTTCTTAAGGTGTGGAATATCTCAAAAACAAGACTTGTGTGAATTTTCTTTTTCAGTATGCTTATAAAGTGCTTTAGTTAATTTTTGCTTATGAATATCAGACAAATGCTCATAGATGCATTATTTAAGTTTCCTGGATGTTTTTCCAACATAAAACACTGGCCATAACATGCACTGTGCTAAATAGATTACCATCCCAGAGTTACATGAATATCTTCCATGTAAATTATATGTTTACAGGTTTGATTTCCTTGTTGTTGAGCACGTTCACAGAGATTTGTGGGTTTTATTTATGGAAGAACATTTAGAAAGATGGGAAATTGAATGGCAACTAAGATAAGATGCCAGTAGTTTTCCTGGACTTAATGATGCATGCTCCAGTAATGCTGTCTTGAAACTGAAGCATTATATTATGTAATTATTTAATTGGTTAATAAAACTGTATTTACCGTTGGTGTATTTTGAACATGTGACAAGTTTTTTAGTATTTTTAAATGTGATTTGTGTATTTATTTACTGTTCTGATGAAGTTCATTGAAGTGGAACAAAAGCGCTTAATAGCTGTAATAAAATTTGTCCTTGTTATTCTGCTCTTTTGAGTTTCAAGCATTATGCAAGTTTTTGTTCATTCTTAGTTTATGTTTCAACTTGCTGGTGTTTTTTATATATATCCCCTTATCATATGATAAACAGGTCATCAATGTATATGAGATAAAGTCTAATCAAATTCCAATAACTACTATTTGCAACTGGCTTCCTTCTCCCAAACATTAAGTACTTAGTTGGCAAAAGTGGGGTCTACTGACATCTCAAGTGCCACTACACAAATCTGATTGTCAGTTTTGTTGTTTCAGCCACATTTGGATGTGATTTGTTAGCTGCTACAGTTAAACAATCCTTGTCTTCATTTTTTTTGTTATTTACTAGAGTATTGTTATATATTTGGGATTTATATTATTGGCACCATATAATATTTGCATCAGCATTTTTCATTCTTAGACTTTAAAATTCTTCATATCATGCAGTTAAATTTCTCCATTGACAACTTCATCAAGGGGATATTTTCTTTGGGTTTAGCTTAATTTATAGGTTCATAGGAGGTTACTAGGCTAGTAGCCCTAGAGCCTTTACAAGCCTAGCCATGTCAATCCCAAGTATACCCATTTGTTATTTTTTTGATAGTTAGCCGAATGAATTTATGAACAGAGCAGGTCTCTGATCAACACCAGCTACCCCCATCCATGAGGGATATGGGTACCACCCCAGTGGTGAATATGCTGTCTCCCATCCAATTATCTAGGTTGCTTTTGACTGTGTCAGTGAGGAGCTCTGTTTTACTTGAACAGGGAGTCTATTCCAGAAAAGTGGCAGTCTCTGGGAGACATATCTGTCTCTCCAGCATGATCTGTTAATGCCACAAGCTAGTTTGATATCCCTAGAGTGAGTGTCTCTTGAGCCATTTGAATGTGGATGTGCAGCATTGCCATTAGGACAGGGTTGGAGATTGCCCTATAAGCTAGGCACAAGTCACCTCTCAGCAGCCTATAAGATACAGAGTAAAGTGACAGGGCTTTCAGCCTGTCCACATAGGTCATGGTTTGGAGTTCCTGTATTTTATTATTAGTGAGACAGCTCTGAGGTCTCTCCAGCTGCTGCAGGTGTCTGGTGAGGTACATCCAAAAGGATGCATTATACTCTATTAGTGGTCTGATGAGGGTCAAGTACAGTGGAGTTATAGCATCCCCTGACTTGGATGTTATGCCCTTGCTTATGAGGTGTGCTATGAAGAAGGCTTTCCTTACCACTTTGTTAAGTTTGTGGTCAAAGTTCAGATTTCTGTCAACCTGTGTTCCCAGGTCTCACACCAATGGGTTGAAACTCGGGGGGGTGCTGTCAGTATTGTAATTTGTAGGGGATAATAATGCATTTTTTGCATTTAGTTTTAGACCATGGCTTTGGCACCAGTCATTTGTTTGTGTTAGCCCTTCCTGTAATATGTTAACATTGTTGGAGGACTCAGTGATTGGTCCCAGTTTGCAATCCTCAGAAAACCTGGTCAGCCAAAGGGCATCTACTTTGGTCTGGACATCTGAGAAATAGATGCCAAACAGTAAGGGTTCCAGCATAGACTCCTGTGGTACCCCACTGGTGATGGGTCTACTGGTGGAGGTGGAGTTACCACTTCTGACAGTGTGTGTTCTGTTGGTCAGCCAATTAGCTACCCACCTAGTAATGTAAGAGTTAATCCCTATCTAGGAGAGTTTCCTCAGTGATGCCAGAGTGGGGAATTGTGTCATATGCCTTGGCAAGGTAGAGATAGGCTGTGTGCCCTGTCTTACTTTCATCAATGGCTTTGGTGACATTCACAAAGAAGTCTACCAGGTTTAATAAGCATGATCTACCTTTAACAAAGCCAAACTGGGTTGGGTCCAGCATTTGAAGGTCTCCTCTGTCCTTGTTGATAAGGTCCATGATAATTCTTTCCATGGCCTTGCAGATGAGGCTAGTTAGACTTATGGGTCTGTAGTTCCCGGGGTCAGTTGATGGGCCCCCTTTGTGCAGGGGGATTATTGTTGCTGTCTATTCTGCAGGAACATAGCCAGTTCTCAAGCTATGATTAAGGAGAACTCCAAGTGGGTCCACTAGGTCATGTTTCAGATTGTTTAGTAAACAACCTGGGATATTATCTGGTCCCACTGAGGGTATGTTTTTGGCCTTGGCAGAGATGACCTGTTCTCTAGAGATACTAAGCAGAGGGCTGGTGTCAGGTATGCTTTGTGATATGGTAGGTGGGGATAGGGGGTGAAGTTTGAGCTGAATCTGTCAGCTAACAGGTTGGGTGATATCTTCCAGTGTAGTATGAGTGATCCCATCTATAACCAGTATGGCACATAGTTGGACATTCCCTTTTAGACTTTAGATGTAGTTAAAGAATGCCTTATGATTATCGTTGGCTAGGGATGTGATTTTAGTTTTGTAATTTGCTTTAGAGAACTTTAGAAGAGTTCTGATTTTCCTGTTTAGGCTTAGGAGGGAACTCTTCCCCTGCAGAGTGTTATCCCTCTTGCTTTTGGACAGCAGTTTCTTCCTCTTGTTATATAATCTGTTTATACTTGAAGTCCACCACAGTGGCTTGTTTTTATGGGAAGACCTGGTTTTGATCCGGTCAGGTGCAGTAGAGATTATGCAGTTTCTTAAGTGTTTGTACAGGGCATTTGCATACACTTCTGTGTAGCGATCATTGGTATCTGCGATTGTGGGTGGTATGAAGCTTTTTATACCATCGCTTAATACGTTGTAGTTAGCTTTGGTGAAATTTTTGATAATTTTTGTTACTGTGAGGGTGTCAGCTCCATTAGTTGTGAGAGTGTCAGTTCCATTAGTTTCTTCAAACAAGACTGATTTGTGGTCTGACCTAACCGGGGAGGGCATTACATATGGGGTAGTGCAGTGACCCCCCCCATGTTGGTGAGTACTATGTCCAGAACATTAGAGCCCCTAGTGGGGATGCAGACTATCTGTTTCAGAGCATTTGTGTTAATAAAGTCCAGGAACTTCTGGGTGAGTGTTTTTTTTTGCTTGTGTATCTCCCCCAGTCTATGGAAGGATAGTTGAAATCTCCCATGACTAAGGCATTGGTCTGTATGGCTAGGGATTTCAATAAATTGAGGTAGGCAATGTGCTTATCCTTGCTCATGGTGGGGGGATCTATAACTAGCAATGATGTGGTATGGTACTTTCCCAGTAGCTAATTGGACATGGAGTAGTTTGAGAGGGTCTTGCTGTTTGACCAGTCCCAAAATGTATTTGGTTTTAATGAAGATGGATACACCTCCACCTTTGGTTCCTTCATGCTCTCAGTGGTCTTGAGTCATGTCTCAGTAACTACACAGACATCGGCATCCTCCAAGGTGAGGAGTGCTTTGAAGAAATGTTTAAACTCCTAGCATTAAGCTGCACGACCCTGAGTTTGTCTCAATTAGAATTTTGTTACATTGGAAAATTTGTTGTTTTGATATTGCCTAAAAAAGGCAAGGGCCTTTGCCAGTATCTGAAAGCCTATGGAGGACAGGTACAGACCATCTCTACCAAAGCAGAGAGGTCTGTCTACCATACCGTCCAAGGCTGACAGATACTGGATCCCCTGAATTGACATCAGAAGCTGAGCCAGTTGTTGAAGTCAATCATTTTTTGTTTATATTGTGGCAAAATCCTGGATGAGGGTTGGATACTGCTTAGGGCTAGGGCCATACCTGTCTGGGACACATAATCAGACAGTTCTGTCATATCTGTCTTAATTTAGTCCACAGAGGTATGTCTCAAGCCATTCACCCAAACATGGATTATGACAGAACATAATGGCACTTGTTGTTGAGTGACTTGAGTACATGCATGATTTGTTGCATCCTGGCACCTGATAGGCAGGTCACCATGACCTTCTCCTTGTCTAGTCTAGTGAGGAGGACATTGGTGTCTCTCACTATAGAGTTTCCTATGACCTAGACATTTGATGTGCTTTGCCTTAGGACTTATTTGTTGATGATACACAGATGTGTGTGTTGATATGTGTAGTGGTTTCTTTATGCTTAGTGGTGAGTGTGGATGGTGAGCGTTTGGGAGGTCTCTGTTCTTTTGGTAGGCTTTTAGTGACTACCTCAGCATATGTGGGTTTATGTGTCATGACCTTATTCTGTGTGAGAGGTGAGGTTTGCATTAGAGGTGAGCTCTTCTATTTCACCAAGTGCTTAGTTAGATAATTCTAGTTACAATTTTACTGTATGTGCACGTGTGCACCTTGTTGTTTACTATTTGTTTTTACAGGTTTAAAAATGGAGGACAAAGAGAAAGAAGAGAAGAGTTTTAAGAAGTGTCAAAAATATGGCCATAAAATACTCCCCTTGGATGGTCACAAGCTCTGTGTTTATTATTTTGTGGGAGATCACTTAAATGTGAAGTGCTCCATTTCTAAGGCTTTTGGACAAAGGGCATTATCGGATAAGAAGAATAAAGTGGTTAAAAAGGGACTAATTTCTCATGATTCTGGGGAAGATAAACCCCAGGAAGACCACCAAAAAGCCTACATCTTCAGAAGAGTAGGACAAAGATAAAGAAAAGACAAAAGAAAGAGAAAAGCCGATAACAAGGCTTCATCATCGGCTCCAAAATTGCCAAGACAAGTTTCCCCTTCCAAATTAGAATCAGAACCTCTAACTACAGCTGTGACCCTCTTGCACACATCATTGATTATAGGGAAGCCACCAAAGCAGTGATAAGGCAGACCAGAGCAGGAGCACTCCTGTATTCAGTTGAGACCTCCTTCAGTTTTCTCATTCAGGTCCTTCATTCAGAAGTGCTTCTGATTTGGAGTTGGATCATATGATGAGGGCATTCCTGAAACACAAATAGAAATCAGTGTCCTAATCCACCCTCAGCACCAGGGGTTGAGAGAGCAGGTCCTTCTTCCTTATCATTGCTCCTTCCCTGGTCCATACTTTGGAGCTGGTGGCCTTGGAGCCAATACATTTCTTGTAGTCTGTTCCTTTGGTGTCAACTGGTGCCCTTTCCTCAATGCCAGTGATCTTGGATGCATTTCACTCAACTCCAAAGGTTTTTGACTTGAGTCGCACTTGGTTCCATTGAATCAACATCAAGTCCTTTATGCTGTCTTCAGAGCCATCTCAGCTGGCCCCATTCTCAGGGTTGAAGATCTCAGCCTTTGAGGCATCCAGACTGGTCCCCTCCATTAAGCCTTCCACTCTCTTAGATTTGGGATCCTGTCTTTGGCTTGGGCCATCCCTTCCTTTCAAGGGATGTTATCCAGACTAGAGGAGGAATCCTCTGATCTGGCAGATGTCATTTCCAGCTTTGAGGTTATGTTGAGGATGATTGCTTCTTCACTATGAACTAAAACACTGGCTCCACAAGTGCCAGCTCCACCCCCCCCCCCTGACACACCTTTTGTTTCTCTTCAGTCCACTCATACTCCAAATGGTCAGAGTCAAACTCTAGGTGTCAAAAGTTCATCTCAGATGCCATTGCAGTCCTCTGTGGATTTGGACAACTCTACATCTGAGATACCAAGGAAGAGGATATGTGAAAAGGGCACTTTGATTATGTGCCGGAGTGAATTAGTCAATTCAGCGAAGTGACAGTTCAGTGAACAGCATTTCATCAGAAATGCAGTTTATCGAAATCCACTCTTGAGGGGGCTGCATCCCCAAACCCCCCACTAATTATATATACCATCTCTGAGATTGCACTACAGTGGGGAAAGGGTAAATTTCCTGATCATCACTGTACCGTGATCCCAGTATGAACAGTTTGACAATTGGCTTGTTCGATGTAATTGAACCAAAAATGTTGTTCACTGAACTGAATTTTCACTGAAGCAATATAGTCCTATTCCTTCTAGAGGAAGAGTTTGAAGGCTTTTCTCGACAGGCTGACTCTGGACAGGCATGATAGGCTCGGTTCTCTGATCCAAGCGGAGTCAACGGGGAGGTTCATAGCTCAGAGAGACCAGATATATATGAATGGAGAAAGCCCTTTCTACAACTTGGAACACTGATGAACCAGCAGAATCCCTTTCTAGCTCCACTGGAGCTGAGGTAACCAAAGGTGAAAGGGTAGAGATCCCTGATCTGTGGATTCCAAGTAGAACTGGACCTGAACTGTCCAGCACCAAAGCACCAAGAGGAAGAGATGGCTCCAACAAGGTCAGAGCCAAGCCCCTCCCTGGATCCAACAGAGACATCCTGGATCTGAGACCCTCTGCAATCAAATGTCATTGGAGCAGAGGAAGTAAGGACAGCAGTTGGAGTAGAGAAAGGACAGCTCCTCAGATCCGACCCTGTGCTCTCGGGTGTCTACAATCCTGGAACTCCAATACTGAAAGATGGATCAGAGAAGGAGACTGCACTGGAATAGAAATGTTCACAGAACCCAGAGGGGACAGAGCAGGCAAAGCCCCCATTTGGATCTGAGTCTTGAAGATTTTCCTTATCATCCTGTCTATGTCAACCTCTGAAAGGCTCCTAGAAGACCTGGAGAAGGCTACTGATGGTGGTCTAGAATGTCTAACGGGTGTCTGCAGCAGTCCAGAGGGAGATGCAACCCCCATGCCCACCTCCAGAGTTAGGGTTTTCTCACTGCTGGATCCAAGGTGGAAGTGGAAGCTCTGGGAGACTGGTTGCATGAATAATACAGGTCATATCCAAGGAGTGTTTTGGACCCACCAGTGCTGAGATTGGTCTCTGATCCAACTCTGTCAGATCCAAAGGTCTTGGTAATTTGGAGAGTGTCTCCAACAAAGCCCTCAAGGACTAGTGAGGGTGTTCCTTTGGGTCAGCGGACCCTACCACGCTCTTGGAGGGGGTTTCAGCCCCTAGAGAGACATCAGTAGAAACAGACAAAAGATCATTAATAATTAATTTGTTCTTACAGTCTGCAATAGCCCTAGGATTAAATCCCTTGCAAATGGAGCAAGCCAACCGCAGATGTTGAGGCCCAAGACAATAAACGCATCTGCTATGAGCATCAGAATGGGGTATTTTGTGCCCGCATTCTGAGCACCGTTTAAATCAGGCAGGTTTATCAGAAATAGTGAAAAGTGAAAATAAATACGCACCCACCAGAAACAACAATAAGGCTACCTCAAAACAGCCACCACATCCACTCAAAAAAAGGAAACTAGCACTCAGCTAAATATCTATACATCTAAATATCTAAGTTATTTTTTTTAATAAAAATACAACAAACGACAAAGAGAGAGAGAAACAAAAAAGTGTGGGTCAAGGCCCAAGAGCAGAACAGGGGAAGAAATGGAAATTAATCGAAAACGACTTATCTGACAAGGAGTTATGAGGATTACTGAAAGATTCCAACTAACTGGTTGAAGGCTTGAGACTCCAGATAACCATATCTGTCACTGCTGGCAGCAAATGAGATCTGAGGAGGTTAGACAAAGGACAGAGAATTATGGGAAAAGGGAGATGCTCGAGACTTGGATCCTAGTCTGTAAGAATGCGGCAGATCTGAGGGTCGGATCCATGACCCAACCTTGAGGAGAAATTAAAGGGACAACATCAGATCATTTATAACCTCAAAAACGAGGAAACATTCTAATTCCATTAAGAATAGCAACAGTCATGAAACACACATGCTCTGAATGTAAAAGTACAGCATAAATACTTAATATTTTCATAAAATCATAGTTTTATAGTTTTCCACACAAATCTGTAAAATAAGCCAACTAAACAGCGCAGTGAAATGCCCCTGACAAAAGTCAGTGTTCTTAAGATAAAATAACACAAATAGCTGTGGCTTTTTTTTTTTTAATGTTGATGTAGATCAGAACAAATACCAAGTTTTTGACCAGTTGGTTTTCCTCTGGATCCAAATGATGCTTCTCTTTGAGGCTGCAGGAAAATTCTGAAGATTTACTGCATTATGTTTGCTGATATACTTCCCTCCAAAAGAGGTTGCAGCCTATCAGCAACCATACTGAGTGAGAAGGAGGGGAGTCAGAACTTTGGCAAGATGGCTTGGTGCTGTGTGCTTGGTAGGACACTACCCATAGCCTACTGCATCAGTGGGAATGAAGAACATAAGTCAAATGCAGGTTCTGTAAAACAGAAATGGAAACAGTCACATATCTTATTATTCAGTATGATACACATGACAGATGGACTGTATGCTGAAAGGCACAATAATGTGACAAGAATATTGCATTGGGGATTATGCAAACACTACAACGTAAAAATAGCTGAGAAGCACTGGAAACATGAACCACAAAATATTATACATAAAGATGATTTTTTTATCACATGAGATCACACATTACCAGCAGTTCAAAAATATATGTGGTTTCCTGATATAGTAGTCCATGAAAAGAAGACAGAAGTAGCATTGATGATTGAAATTGTTGCACCCAGTGATTACAGTGTCTTACATGCAGAAACACAAAGTCTTAGCAAGCTGAAATTAGAGCAATGTGGAAAAAAGATACCCAGAGAATCCAAGTTGTAGTAGAAGCAGCATGTTTGGGCTACATGATAAAGGTTCATAGGTGAGTACTGGGCTAACTGCCCTGAAGGGCCATTTTAAGCCTAGCCAATATTCCAAGGGCAGAATGAAACCTTGTATCTTGTATCTGTTATGCCAAACCCATTTATGTGACTGATATAAACAAAGGAGATACAGACAGACATCTACTTGGACGGTGTTATTTTTGATATTTATTTCCCAGTCTGTTAGTTGCAAATGACACCAATAATTAGGAGTCCTTCCTGAAGGATTTTGTGCAATGTAAATAGAATCTCATTTGTCTGTGAGTGTCTAGGGTATGGAGACCATACCCTCTTTTGTTGACTTAGGAAAAAACATTGGAAGATAGATAATTTGATTTAGGTTATTTTCAGAAGTCACTTTGGGTATGAAGGACCACTTATTTCTGAGGTAAACTCTATCTTTCTGAAAACTTAAGTATGGCAGAATAGTGGAGAGGACATGTAGCTAAGATATCCTCTTAGGTGAAATGATGGCCAATAGGAAGAGAGCTTTCCAAGAAAGAAACTTTAGTGCAAAGGTGGAAGCTGGTTTGAAGGGCAGTGTTGTTAGAACTTCCAGCATAAAATTTAGATCCTGAGGAAGGATGGGTTGTCTGACAGAGGGCCTAAGGACAAATTTTCCTCTCAAGAAGGCTTGACATAGCCTATGAGATGACCAAGAATGGGAGATAGTCTGTAAAAGAAAGTTCAAAATTGCAACTAGCCCCTAAATCAAACAGTGTAGACAAGAACTGTAAAACCACAAGAACAGAGTCCTCAGAAGAGTTTATTCTCTAGGAGGTAGCCCATGGAGCAAAACACTTCCATTTCCTAAGATAGTCCTTTCATGTAAATCCTTTTGAGAAGTTGAAAGAATCTAAACATCTTGGGATAAAGCAGAATCTATGACCATTACAGCAATTGGAGAAACCTTGCAGTTAACTTCAGGTTCTGGAGATCTATATGAGGTTTTCCAATAGGTCAGATAGCAGATCCTGTTTTCTTCTTCTTACTTACTTCTTGAGATAAGCCATCAGCAGAGGAAACCAAATTTATCTGGGCCAAAATGGGGCAATGAGGATAGCTGTTGCTCTGCACCAAAGTGCTTTCTGTAATAATCTGGGTATCAGGTGCACAGGTGGGAAGGCATGAAGAATCCTAGAAGGCCACTGCTTGACCAGAAAGTTAATTGCAGACAGGCAGTCCTGGGGGGGGGGGTCAAAGTAAGTGCTACAGTTGGATGGGGATACAAAACGTTGCAGCATGGATGGCTTCAATAGTTGAAAAAGGTCTGAGCTACCAATGTATTGAGAGACCACTCATAAGACATCAGAGTAGTTTTGCTGAGCCTGTCCACAAGACAGTTGAGTATTCTGGGAATGTGCATTGCCACTAGAAAGCAGTGTGAGTTCATCACCCATTGACACACTCACATTGCTTCCCAGCATAAGGGTTATGACTTGGTCATGTGTCACCCCCCCCCCCCCAGCTGCTTGTTGATATATCATACCACAATTGTGTTGCTCGTCTGAATGGAAATCCCATCTAAAGGGAGGTATTACTGAAGCTCCCCCAGTGTTAGAAGGACTGACATCATCTCTAAGATGTTGATGTAAAGGTTTGCCTTGTGCCTTTTCCCCCTAAAAATGCCCCCTCACCCCAAATGTGTGGCATTAACTGCAGGAGAAAGGGTAAATAATCATTCCACATGGACAAGAGAACCATCTCCACCTTGGGGAGTGGACATGTTGTGTGAGTTGAGACCATTCAACTTGTAGCAACCATTCTAACACTCATGTGATACTTGGCAAACTGGATCATTAGAATACAAGATGCCATGCGACCCAGGGCCTGGAGAACAAAACAGGCAAGGTGGTCTATTGCACTAAAGAAGATCCTAAACTGAATTGTGCAAGGTATGAACACTGGAGAAGGAAAAATTCTGTAGCGCATTGCATCCAAGTGGCAGCCTGTGAACTGGATGGCTTAAGTAAGCATTAGCAATGTCTTCTGTTTGTTGACTGAGATCTCCAAGGACAAAAAAGTTGGAGAAATAATCTCTAGCCTTCATTAAGGATTCTACCATCGTGGTAGCCAGGAGCCAGTTGTCCCAATATGGAAACACCCTGGTTCCTTGAAGTTGCAGTTTGAACATAACAACATAACTACTGCCATGCACTTGATGAGCACCGGGGGGGGGGGGGCAGAGGTGAGACCAAAGAGCAAGGTTCTGAACTGATAATGATTGGCTTTTTTTGGAAGCAGTGGAATCTCCTGGACCATGTGGCAATTTTGATGTGCAAGTATACATGCTGAAGATCCATGGAACACATGCAGTCATTTGCCTGGAAGAATTGATTTCAGTGTGACTATTCTGAATGGCATATTTTTTTAAAAATGTGTTAAGGTGGCTTAGGTCTAGAATTGGCCTGAGATCCTTGTTCTTTTTAGGAACCAAAAAAAGTCTTAAATAGTACCCGGACCCTGTCTGGTCTGGTGGGACATCCTAGATGGCTACCTTATAAAGCAAAGATTGAACTTTTAGCTGTTGGGGTGTCACATCTGGGAGCGGCCAAGGGGACTGAGGGTTATACTGGGAAAAGGGTATGCAACTTCCTCTGGATATTATTCACAGTACCCAGGAGTCCCATGTAATGGCCATCCATGCAGGGGAGTAGAGGGATAAAAGGCCCTCCAACTGCTTTCAGAGGGGAACAGTCAGGTGAGACCCTTCAGGGATGAGTCTACTTCCAGTGAGAAAATGGCTCGTAGTACCCCTGGTTCTGTGGACCACCATGACCTCTGAGACTGCATCCATTAAAGGGGACACCTTTACCATGGCTGCCCCTGTTGAAGGATTGATGCCTGGATGTTCAGAAGTATAATGACTTGGGCCAAATTTGGTTTTGGATCTTAGGTCTTTGAGTGTTCTCAAATCATCTTCTAATGGAAGAAAGCATCTTGCCATCTTGCTCACATTTCTGCATATGTTTCTTGACCTTTGGACCAAACAATGAACAACCTTCATTTGTGGCATTGAAGGATGCATTGAAATTGTCTGAAAAATTACTTAAGTGAAGCCAGGCAAGACATCTCCTACAAATGTCTGTCCCCACTGCCCATTCTTCTCCACTGGCCACATTGTAAATGATAGTGATTAGTGATGTTATACATAGTATTCAAGGTGGCCTCCAGCTGTTTCCTTGAATTCAGTGTTGGGGAGCTTTTAAATGATTCTAACCCTTGTTTGGCTAGGTCCCTCTGAAATCTGTTCATGTGGGTGGTGTAGTTCAGGGCCCTAATTGCAAAAGTGTTGAAAGCATATGCCCACTTCTCTTATCTGTCCACTGCTTGAGACTCCCTGTCAGGTGGACAGACTGCAGTAGTACCTTCACTCTTCACTCAGTACTGTCTGTCCTTGGGGGTCCTCAAGATTTTGTCTGGATTTCTTGCACAAGTTGGGCTCTTGCCATGACTTCCAGACAGGGAAGTCAAATATATAGTCTGCCAGGGGAAGCACCCAAGAATTAGTGGGTGCTGAACCATAAGCCTCAAAAATGACCTTCTCATCCAGAGGGAGGGGGTCTGTAGGCCAATTACCTCTCTAGTACATGAGTTCTAAAACCTTTCCAATGGCAACATCCTCCAGATGAGAATGAAGGGATCCATCTCTACCATCCAAGTCTGATACCACTGTTGAAGTTATGTAGGCCCAAAGGAATCCCCTCTTTTTCCTAGACCTCCCCTGAACATCCCTCAGAGGAGATTCCTCATAAGATGTGCAAGAGGAGGCACATTGACTCCCCCTTGGAGTCCCTTACTGAGGACATGGACTTTGATGAAGGGTAAGGATCTCTATGATCACCACCAAAAGACGTCTCCTTTGGAGACATTGTAGAGATCCTGATCAGAGAGGTAGTTGGTTGGCCCAGCCTCATTCCTCAGAAGAGTTGCTGTTTTTGGAGGCTTTCAGAATGGGCCCATCTACATCCTGGGTGACCCCCCCCCCCCCGGTGGAAGGCCTCATGGATTTGGTGTCCCACCATGCCTGGAAGGAGCTGGACATGATTGAACTGATTCTGAAATAACCAGATAAGTTCTTGTCCCCCCTAAGGACAGTCCGTACTGGACTAAGGGTATACTGGTAGATGCCATGCTTGTAGCAGCAGCTACAGCTGAACAGAGCTCCACTGTCCATCCACTGAACAGGAAGTCCAGGGTGATGGACAGATTTGGTAAACACATTTACACCTCAGCCACTTTCTCAGTGAGAGCATTAAACTACCTGGCACATTTTACTTGATTGCAGAGGGATCTGATTAATGAACTTTCCGACTCTCTAGCAGAGACCATGTCAGCAGAGAACTTAAAGAAATGTTCTCCCCAACTGGCAACTCTCTCTTCCTTGTCCAGTTCTTCCATGAGGCCTATCCCCTATTCCACAGAAGGTGCCTCAAGGGCAGCTGGCTCAAGTATTGCAATTAGAAGGCCTGCCTGGATGAGACTTTGTGATTTCAATGAACCCTTTAAGGCATCCTTTGTGAATGCCCTATTTGATGGTTCCTCTTTATTTGGGCCATCCATCAAAGAAACCCTAACCCACAGTGAGCAGAAAGAGAAGACCTTGTCTGCCATCGTGGTCAGGTTTTCAACCCTTCGGTGCACCTTTTCTAGAAACCAGTATAATGGCAAGAAAACCTGGTTCTAAAAATCTCAGGGGTTTTCCCAGGCAATGTGGGGATTTTTCCTCCAGACGCAAAGGAGGAAGTGTCAATGGGAGATGCCCCTAGGGGCAGAGGGAGACTGCAGAATCAGGGCTTCAGAGAGCCTTTCTCTGATAAGTCCTATCAGTGCTCCTGAAGCGCTGTCCAACTGCTCATCTCTGGATGCAGTCAGGAGTCATTTTTCGCTGCACCCAGCCACCTGGACCAATTTAACACAAAACAAATGGGTGCTAAAGATTATATCAAGAGGTTATTACATTCACGTTTTCCATCCATTAATAAAGGAGCTATTTTTTCATCACCTATATCCCTTCTTTTGTGTCTGAGTCCTTTTGGTACATTCCCTTTTTCCTTTCTCCACTAGAGAGGTTAAAAAAACTCCTTGATGTTCCACCCAGTCAGAGGGAGTATGCAGTATCAGAAATTCAAAAACTACTCCAGAAAAGAGTCATCCAAGGGGTCCCGACTGAACAAAAAGTATTCGGAACTTACTCATGCTTCTTTTTAGTGTGAAAGAAAACCAGAGACCTAAGACCTGACACCCGTTCTGGATCTAAGCAAACTGAATTTGTTTGCAAAGAAGGCAAAGTTCTGAATGGTTATGGTTCAGTCCATTTTACCACTGTTGCAAAAGGATGATTGGATGTGCTTTGTGGACTTACAGGATGTGTACTACCACATCAAAGTAGACAGACTCTCCAGAAGTCAGCTGCACTTTCATCTGGGATCTAGTCACTACCAATTCAGAGCTGTGCCCTTTCAACTCACCACAGCCCCAGGGTATTCACCAAATGCATGGCAGTAGTTCCAGCTCACCTGAGAGTGCAAGGATTCCAATTGTTTCTATATCTGGATGACTGGCTCTTCACTGCCCCAACACAGCATCAACTAATCCAGGCCAGGGATTACTTTTTCAATCTTGCCAATCATCTGGCATCACCATAAACCTGACAAAATCGAATCCAGAGTTTAGAATTCATCAGGCCTCTTTTGGACACATTGAATCAGATTGCAGCTCTACCCCCTCGCTTACAGACATTGACAGACCATGTTCGAGCCATTTTAAACCAGCCATCTCCACCGGCAAAACTGATACTTCAGGCTCTTGGATCTATGGTGGCTGCCGTTCCTTTATGTCCGTTAGCAAGTTTTTTTTATGCAAGTGCTTCAATTGACCTTGGCTGCTCAGTGGTCTATTCTCTAGCAAGTTGACTTCAGCTTGCAGAAAACATCTCCAGTAGTGGCTTCTGCTGGATGACCTGACATTCGCCAGACCATTTCTACTTCCTTCCCCCTCTGCCATGGTGACCATGGATGCTTCCCAGTTGGGGTGGGGAGAACATTTCAAGGGAAAGGTCATCCAAGGCACATGGACACATGTAGAGACCAGATTGCATATCTGTGTTCTGGAGATGAGAGCAGTTCTTCTCATGTTGCAAGCCTTTCAAGACATTCCTCCTCTAGGAACTATTGTGATCCACTCAGACAACATATCAGTCATCTGGTACATCAACAAACAAGGAGGAATCTACTCTTATCTCTTGTGCAGAGAGGCCATGAGGGTCTGGGAATGGGTGATGTCTTCAGACTCCTTTCTGTTTGCAACTCACATACTGGGGAAGCCCAAAGTTCTTGCAGACAAACTCAGCAGGTCCATCCTGACCCCTTATGCGTGGTCCCTCAGTCAATCAGTAGTGGACCTGATCTTCAGCCATTGGGGCCAACCCTGCTTGGATTTATTTGCATCCCCTCAGAACAAGTGCAGCAGCTACTTTGCTCTGATCCTCCTTTGGGGGGAGTCCACAAGGGACACTCTAGTCCATGATTGCCCCCCCACAGTCTCCTCTACACTTATTCCCCTCTACCCTTGATCCCAAAATTTTTACAGTAAACAAAATAGTGAAGACCTTGATAATCCTCATTCCCCCCTACTGGCCTCATCAGATTTGGTTTCCCTTTCCTTGGTCTCACCTGAAATATCCTCTGTGGATTCTGGAACCCAAACAGGACCTCCTTCTTCATCCATTAGAGGGTTATCATCCAAATAGGCTGTCCCTCAAACTGACCGATTGGTTTCTCCACTTCCAGTAATTATACAAATGTCCAGGCTATCCTCCCCTGTCCAAGATATTAGACTAGCTTCCCAGAAACTGTCTACCAAGAAAGTTTATAGGAGTAAATGGCAGAGATTTGTTTTCTGGGCCTATAAAGAGAACATTGATCCTTTTTCAGCTCCAATCTCAGCCATTCTTCTATTCCTTGCATCTCTTTTCAGAGAGGGAGACAATTTTTCTACAAACTCCAGTTGGCAGCCATTTTGAACTTCCATTTAGGAAATATTTTTGGTTCTCCTGCTACCTCCAAATTATGTAAGGCCTTCTTGCAGGGAATCTTTCTCCTCAGACCTACAGTTAAAAACCCTTTCCACCATGGGATCTTACTGTTGTCCTTCAAGGCCTATATAAATACCCTTTGAACCAGCTAGTGATTCTGACTTGAAGTTCCTTTCTTGGAAGACAGATTTCCTTATCACCATTACTTCAGCAAAAGGGGTCATCATTTTCCATAAAGATAGAGTGGCCCTTCCTATTAATCCCTCTTTCATGCCCAAGGTAGACACAGCATCTAACCTGAACCGGTCCATACAATTGCCATTCTTCTTTCCAAATTTCTCTAACAAGGGGGAACATATGTTGCATTTGCTTGATGTTCATAGGCAGTTATGTTTTTATCTTCATAGGACAAAACTTTGCCGAAAGTCAGACCAACTATTTGTGTCTTCTTCACCGAGCTGCTTAGGCCAGGCAGTTTCTAAAGTTACTCTTGCTAAATGCATAACAGACTGTATTTCTTTGATTTATACCAAAAAAAAAAAAAGGCTGTGCTTGCCTCATCCTCCTAACGCCCATTCAGATAGGTCTATGTCCACGCTGTCTGCCTTTTTTTCAAGGGCGTCAATAGATATTTGTGCTGCAGCTACTTGGTCGAAAACTCAAACCTTTGTCATGCATTACAAATTGGACATTGTTTCCAGGAGCAGGGCTTCCTTTAGTTCTGCAGTGCTCCGGCATATACTTCCTTGAGGCCACCCAGGAGTTGTATATCTGGGGACTCTGACCCATCTATGAGGAGGAAAGAAAGGAACAACATCAGATTTATAGGTTATATACTTAACTTGGCATCTGTGTTGTCTTCTTTCATTCCTCCTCACTTTCCCTCCCAGCCATCCCCCTACCTAGTGCTCTAGAAGACCTATAGGAGAACTGTTCAGGAACCTGGTGTTCCTGGTTTGAGCCTCTGGTTTCTCAATACTTTCTGTCTTTCTGTGCATTATCAGTTATTTAGGCAGCAAACTTGATCTAAGGAGGTTAGACAGAGGACAGAGCATAATGGTAAGAGGAAGGAACTTGAGACTTGGATCCGGGTCTGTAAGATTGCAGCCAAGTCAGCTCAGAGGGTCGCATCTGTGACCCAACCATGAGGAGGAGTGAAAGAGGACAACACAAATGTTAAGTTATGGTAAGTACATAACCTATAATTCTGTGATATTTCTGACTAAAAATGTAAGGTCTGGTGACACAATTTTCAGTGTGCAGTTCATGTCTACTAGAGTGGGGACATTTTTATATTGGTCTTTGGAGAAGGGAAGTATGCTGTTGTGCTTGTGGTGAGTATTTACCTTCTCCCATTGATATTCATTGTACTGATTACAGCTGTAGTATCCTTTAGTTATATGCAGAAGCATAACTGGCTTCAACAGCTCCCTGTGCCAGTACTTCAAACTAGTGCCCCACCCCCTTCAAATCTTCAACTGAAGAGTAAAAAAAAAAGACTTTACCATAATAAGTCAATGGCTTTACAGTGAAATCCACCCCACCCCCACTTAGCTAGTTTTTCTACTAAAGAACAAAAAACATACACACTTTACTGTAATAAGCTGATATCCATCAACTTATTATAGTTGGAAGAACCTAAAAAAAACTCTTCCTCCTACTGGTACACCAGTCAGGTGTCCAGTAGATGCATCCCGTCCTGTCCTAGCCACTCAGGTCCCGTTTCTGTGCCCTGTCCTTGATCCTCCTTACACACATTAAAAATAAATAAATAAATAGTTTCTTCTTTTACACTGTAGCAAACTACTTGCTACAAATATAGCAAACTGTTGCTACAGTTTATACTCTGCCTGCATGGAGCACTATAGTGCTCATGTATTAGCTAAAAAAAATTCTTCATTTAACTGTAGCAAACTGTTTGCAAACAAATGTAGTTGCTACAGTTTACATCCTGCTTGCATGGAATGCTATGGTGCTCATATTTTAGTAAAAAAAAATGCATTAAACTGTAGCAAACTGCTTGCTACAAATGTAGCAAGCAGTTGCTATAGTTTAGACCTCACACAGAGAGCTACAGTGCTCAGTATGACTGAAAATGCAATACCGGCTTTTAAAAGCTAGTATTACACTAAAGAATGATTTGAATAATGGATGGCCAATATGTGTCCACCCAACACTTTGCACCTCTCTAAAAGGAAAAAAATCTCTGGTTGATAAAGTGCACTGCCAAGCACAAACCAAAACCAAAATCAAATTAATAAAAACTGGGTGCACACCATGGTAAAAGACATAAAACTTTAATAAAACAAAAATGCTGAAACAGAGGTAAGCACTTTCACTACCATCCAGGTAGCTTCATCAGACCTAATTAAAGCAGCTATTCCTTCACTTAAATACAAACAACAATCAAAGACCCAAAAGTATATCACCCATTTCTTAAAGTTATAATGACCATATAAAACAATGTTTCTTCACAAACAGTTAACTGAAAAATGTATACTATAATAATCCTTAAAAAATAAATGCATACAAAAGTCATAAGAACAGTCTTACTTCAATGTTTCAAAGGGTGGGATTTTAAATGGGGTTTCAGGGATACACGTTCATTGATGCCTGGAAACTTATCAGCATCCAAACGTATAATCCACTGTTGCTCCCTTTCTTCTGTGATATTCTTAATATCACCCCCTCTAATATTTGTAGCTATAACCTCTAACCTATAACCTCTAAAACTAAAAATTTAAAACTATGTTCATCACCCTTGTCCTAATGCACTCTTAGCCCTCTTATTCCTCACATCACCTACATTTTCTAAAATACGTTCTTTCAAATGCCTATTGGTCTTTCCTACATAATATACAAAACACAGAGCAATAAGAGAAATAGCTCACACCTTTCATATTACAATCAGCATTTAAAGATGTCTCTATGACAAACCCTTTCAGTGGATGCTCAAAATGATTGTCCATATGTATAAACCTGCAGGCTTTGCAGCGTCTACATGAAAAAGCTAGTATTGCACTAAAGAATGATTTGAATAATTGATGGCCAATTGTGTCCACCCAACACTTTGCCCCTCTCTCCCTGCCCTAGCTATGTTTCTGATTATATGGGTTATATCCTGCCAAAGATATAACAGCTTCCAAAGCTTCAGGGCACTTTCAACATACCCAAACTGTCAGGTAGCTTGAGCTGAGCTAGTTAAAATCAAAGCTGGGCACAAAGCCCTTCAGAGCTTTACTACCACGGAAGAATATATTCCTCTGAGGCTTTTGAAGATCAACGGTTGGCTTGAGTTTTCCTTTGCTGGGCAGGGAAGTTCCCTTTGGGGGAAAAAAACTTTAATTTTGTCGATGCTTTATTACTATCCTCTTCAGAATAATTATTTAAAAGCTAGGAGCGTAGTGTTTTAATGGAGTGTCTCACAACTGTCACTTACTTTTAAATAGATTGCTCAATTTTTTCTGTCAGTTTAAAAGTAATGTAACGTATCTGAAAACATTTTTTTCTTGGAGAAATTGTGTTTATTTTACTTTTATGGAGATGGAATAGTGTGTTTTAAAGTGCTTTTTACTGTGTTTTTCTGTCAAAAAGTAATGTTTGGGGACTGGTAGTGTTTACCAGCAATTGGTACTTGTTTTGCTGGAGAAAGAGGCACCATTTTTGGCTTGACAATGGAACAGACTACCAATCCTATGGTTGGTCCATCTTCCAGCCACAAAAGCAAACAGCCTATGCCACCACAGAAGTATAGCAATGTGCTTCAGTTGCAGGTGGATGACTCTGCTGTGGCTATTTGTTGTACCTCAGACCACTCATCTTTAACCCAAAATCCCTCTGGTGTAGCACCTACAGTCACTGTGGACTGGGGGTTACCCACATCCTCTACAGCTGTTGGAATCTCCTCTGGGGGCAAGAGAGAGGCACCCTTGTCTGTCTTGGGAGAGGGAACTGTTTAGGTTTCCTTGCTGTATTGGAATGCTGTTCCTCTCCCTGGGGATGCTGCTGTTGCCATTAGTAACATAGTTGGCCCCAATTTATCGTGTCAAAAATAAACTTCTCCTCCATTTTCTTTGAATAGGAGTAGTTTACTGGGTCTGGCTCAGGGTTTAATTCAGGCTACGAAACCAAAGGAAGCCAGCTGACGATACACCACTACACCTGGAAAGTATAATCACCAAAATGTATACCAGTAGGTAGAAATACTCCAAATGAAAGTTTATTAAGCTCACACTCATAAGCTTTTCGTCGGTGTCTCCTCACCAACTTCTTCAGAAAGAATAAAAACACATCAACTTCACATTGAATATTTAAATACTAATTAATACAAATTGAAAGCACATGACTTCAATTAAAATTCTCTACATCGGACATCTCTAAAAACAAACATGCACTGAATGCTACTCCTGCAGCTCGGGCTCAACCTCAGAACAAATGCATATAAAAACAAATGCATATAAACAAATGCATATAAAAACAAATACATATGAACAACTTAGCATAGATAACCATACCTAAAAATAAATAAAACATCACCTATTTAACTCATCTCCTAAGACTCCTTAATTTCAAGACACAAGAAATTGAGGACGACAGTTTAATCATTCCTCTCTGAGTGAAGTTGATGTTTCCCAGAAACTTTCTATTTTCGATCAGAAGCTTATTAAGCTGAGGAAGTTGCACCTTGAAGTGGCATATTTTGGGGAATGTGAGCGTTCAAAAGTAGTGCCCAAGGGGCTCCGCTCTTGGCAGTACCCGACGGGTCTGGCGGAAGGTTCCGCTTTCTATAAAGATCTTTTATTGTTGTTCGATAGGCATGGGTTCGAGTTGCTTGGTTTGATTTGTAAACATTACAAGGAGGCTATAAGTTTATTGTCCGGGGAGTTAAATTCATTAGATGAGGCAATAAGGAATGACATTAATTTTACAAATTATAGGTACGACTATGATCGTATGATCGAGTATGAGTGTGAGCTTAATAAACTTTCATTTGGAGTATTTCTACCTACTGGTATACGTTTTGGTGATTATACTTTCCAGGCATAGTGGTGTATCGTCAGCTGGCTTCCTTTGGTTTCGTAGTTTGGTTCAGAGGTTTTTCGTCAGTGGTTTAATTCAGGCTACTCATCCTTCATCTTGTAAAGTAGTTTCTGGCAAAAGAAAGGAAATCCTCTTTTCCTGAAGAGATTCAAGATTCTGAATCTGAATAGGAAGATCTAGGGTGAGATACATTTTTTTCCTCAGATGTCTGATTCAGACTCACAGGAGAGCTCAGAATGTGCCAGTGTTTTCAGTGGAAAACTCTGAGGTTTTTCAGTCCCTCAAAAAAAAAATCTGAGTTGTTACAGAAGGATTTTCTAGAATCTACAGCCACTCCTCATGTTTTGTCTGCTTTAGTGGAATGCAAGTGTTACTGACTGCAGTTTTCCTGATAGTTAGCCAGCTGCCCCTCAAAAGGCAGATAGGATGTATAAAGTTCTTCAGTCACTTAAATTTTATACACTATTACCAAACGTGACCCAGCAGCTGTAACTTTAGTTGATCCCATTGCTGCTAAGCACTGAGTTAATTCCAATCCCTTCTGATAAGGATGGGAAAATTATTGATAGGTATCGGGGAAAATTTATACTTCAACAACTCTGATTTTCAGAATTTTTAATTGTCAGGCTCATATATTAAAGTTTGTTCTGACAAATTGTGAAAGTATGAAGAATGTTTTATCTGCAATTTCTTCTTGTAAGGAAAAATCTGCTTTAAATAACCCAGTTTTTTCTACTGCATGGGTCACTACTCTTGTTTACAGTATGTGTATGACTCTGTTCATACCTCTTCCAGGGCTATGACCACTGGTGCTGTTTTGAGGGGGTTTGCTTGGCTGCATTTTCAGAACCTCCCTAGATGATGTTGAAAGTGAGTTTTAAAAATGTCCCTTGGATAGAGATTTAGTGTTTAGCCACTTTGTTGCAAAGATGATCAAAAAGTGTGATGAAAGGGCCAAGCTGATCCAGGGACTCTCTAAGATTTTTCAGCCCTCCTTTTCCAAATTTTCCAAGGGATTTTCTATCTCCACATCCAGTTTTAGCAAAAAAACAGAATAAACAGTCTCAACAAAATACAGTTGAACAGACATTTAAGAAGAAATGGCAATGGGGTTCTAAAAAGAAGTCTCAAACCTCCCAAAACCAAGGACAGTCCGACAAATCTGGATGACTATTTAAGAAACCTTATGGCTCCCTCCCTCCCTGGCACCTTTTTTCTTACAAGAAGTCTGAATCTCCATTTTTTCATTGGCAATAGACTGTTTCAAACAAATGGATTCTGAAAATCATTCATCAAGGTTACAGATGGCAGTGGGGGCAAATTCCTCCTTTCCACATGGTTATTTTTCAAACTCCAGAACATACGCTTTTGTTTCCATCATCAAATACAACTCACAATATCTCAGAATGTCTTCTAAATATCATAAAACATGACTTATCAGGCCCTCTAGAATTACTACTTAATTGTAGCCCCCCCAAAAGGATTCATGCCTCATGAGTGGAGAATAGCAAGTCATCCCTCTGCACAATGATGGGCCCTCTACAGACCCTGGAAGCTACAGACAGCTGAGTTGGCCTAATGGTGTGTTGGTCTGACTGTAGTTCAGAAGGTCCTGGGTTCAATACTCAGCAGTGTTGTCTTTAGAGCTGAGTTGGCCTAAAAAAAGTAAGGCTCACTAATCTTATATGCAAAGCCATGGAAAGAATTAGCATGGAAATGATCAGTAATGATATAATAAACCTCCAGGCACTTGACCCAAACCAATTTGGTTTCATCAAGGCACAGGTCTTCTACGGTGGACTTTTTTGAGAACATCACCAAAGCAATGGATGAGGGCAGAATGGTTCACACTGCCTACCTTGACCTGACCAAGGCATTTCAGAAAATACCCCAGTCGAGCATTATTGACAGACTCAAGAGGTTAGGTACAAACCCATATGTCACCCAGTGGATAGCCAACTGACTTACAGACGGGACCCAGGACGTTAGAATTGGGGAGTCCACCTCTACAAAGAGGCCAGTCACAAGTGGATTCCCTCAGGAAGTGGCCCTTGGACCACTCCTTTTTGACATTTAACTTCTCTGAAGTCATGGCCAATGTCAATTGGCTCACTAAGTTTGCAGATGATTGTCAATTAGGATCTGTCATTGAATCCCACATGGACACAAATGTTCTCCAGGAATGGCTGACACAGACAAACAATTGGTGTCAGAGCCAAAGACTAAAACTGAATGCCAAGAAATACATAATAGTATCTTTCTGGAAGTCATTCACCCCTAGTAGCTTTCATACTGACAATACCTCCCTTAGAGCTGACCCAATAGTCAGGGACTTAGGGACACACACAGACAGTAATCTAGCCTTTGACCATCATGTGCCTAGAGTAATAAGGAAACCATTCTATGCTGTGCAACTTATAAACAAAGACATGGCATCTAGGTCCAAGGAAGTCTTTGTTCCACTGTATTTGGCATTCATCAGACCTGTCACTGAGTAAAATGCCCCCTTTGGTATGTACCTAACCAGGCATTTCCAACTACTGGAACATCCACACAGGTTCCTCACTAAAAGAATACAGAACATAAGTAAAATGTCCTATGCAGACCAACGCAAGGCCCTATCCCTGTATTTCACCTCCTACAGGCTGTTGAAGGGAGATCCCCTATACTCTGGAACAAGCTACCCATCTATGTCAAGCAAAGTTCTTCATTAGCACTCTTCAAAAAAAAATCTTGATGAGTGGATGGGAAATAGGAAATACACCCCAGGGATCACTTCTGTGTCTCTGCTGGACAGTGGCACAGGAAAATAACTTTCTTGGTTGGCTTAAGCTATGGAACCTTGCTGGCTAGGCTTACGTGGGCCCTTGGGCCGATAGCCTAGTACCTACCTATGAATCTATGCCTGGCATACAGGGCATTGTCATACCCCACTCTGATGGACCTCCTGTGTATCCACAAAACAAACAGCACCAGAATTACCAGTTCTAAAGACTTAAACCTTGCCTATGATTTAAATAGGACCTGCTAGAAGATAGATATGTATCCCAGAGGCTCCCCATCCATGTGAAGCAGAGTTCTTCCTCAACCCAATTCAAGTGTAGCTTAGACAAATGGATGGGGAACAGGAAATTCATCCCTGGTTTGGCACCTATGTCTGTAATGGACATAGGCAACCTGTAAATGGTTCATCTCCCAGGCCCCTGCTTGTAAATGCTTCATCTCCCAAGCCCCTGCTTACACTTATCAAGGGTACCAGAACTTGTCAGAGATTTAGGATGCATGGCTAGGCTTAAAATGCCCTTGTGGTAATTAGCCTAGTAAATACCTATAAACCTATGAACACGCTGTCCCAAGGAGTGATACAACCAGTTCCTACTTCTCAAATGGGAAAGGGTTTTTATTCAAGGATGTTCCTAGTGCCAAAGAAAGAAAATGCTTGGAGACCAGTTCTGGATCTTTCTTCCTTTCCTAAACCTGTTTGTGATAGTGCCCAAATTCAAAATGGTGTAATTTCACAACCTGTTACCTCTTCTTCCTCTTTCAAGTTTCCTAGCAAAACTATACCTAAAAGATGCATAGCATCACATGCCTGTTCATCCAGACTTCAAATATTTCTTAAGGTTTTGTGTGCTTGGATCACATTATCAGTTCTCTCCCTTACCCTTTAGAATATCCACTGCACTAAGAGTGTTTGCAACGTGTCTAGCTCCAGTTGTAGCTCATTGCAGGCTACAGGGTATCCATTTTTTTCCATATTTAGATAACGTGATTATTTTTGCAAAATATTTTCCAAATTGTCAGGGATCTCTCACTTGTGTGAGAAATCTCTTACACAAGCTGGGATTCCAAGAGAATATTCAAAAGTCTTTCATGATTCCTTCATACAGGATTGTGTTCTAGCAATGTCAACTGTACACCTCAGTTCAAAGAGCTTGTCTTCCACAGACAAAATAGATCTTTATCTAGATTTGTTTCTAAGGTTTTGAGTCTCATGATATCTATGATTCTCATGATAACCCTGGCATGACTTCACTTGGAAAAGTACAGTGGTATCTGAAATTTCTTTGGTCCAAGCATCAACACCCTTTATCTTTTCAAATCTCAGTGCTGGGGTTTGTCAAAAAATAAATATTTTTGGTGGACACAACAAATATCCTTAAATCCAGGTACCCCTCTCTGCCTCCCTGCTCCAAAGCAATCAATCATCATAGACACTTCTGACTTTGCTTGTGGAGCAGTTTCAAGAAGGATAAAAGTGCAGGGAGTGTGGGACACCAAAGACTGATGCAAGCACATAAATATTAAGGAGGTGCTTGCCTTGATCACTCAACTCGCTGAACCATCATTCATCCCCATGACCTCTTCAAGTGGTTATGGACAATACCACAGTCATATGGTACAAGAAGAAGCAAAGGGGAACCAGGTCATATCTTCTTTGCAGACTAGCCATGTTAGCTTGGGATATAGCTTCACAATACAATCTCACTCTACAGGCATCCTACATTCATATATTGTGGGCAGACAAGCTGAGCAGGACCAGGGCAGACTCTCAGGAATGGAAACTAGATCAGAAAGTTTCCAAGATTTGATCCATTGGTGGGGAGTTCCTCAGATAGACCTATTTGTCTCCTCTCTGAACAATCAACTGGCAAAATTCTGTTCCAGGACTCCATGCAAGAAGGTCTGGAAGACAAATGCCTTTTCTTTTCTTGGACAGGAATATTCCTGTATGCTTTTCAACCATTTCCACTAATATTCAGGGTACTTTTAAAGATTCAGAAGGAATCTCCCGTGATCATTGTGATGACTCCCTTCTGGCCCAGGCAACCATGGTTCTTCCTTCTTTTGGAATTGGTCAGGGGCAATTGCCACAAGCTTCCTCATAGACTGGGCCTACTCACACAATAACAGGGGTGTCTGATACAATCTGACATCAATCCACTTCAGCTGACTTCCTGAATGATAAGGTCTTAATCTCTTTTAGGCACCTGTTTGTTGAGTATGTGCAGCAGGTACTAATGGGAGCAAGAAAGCCTGCCACTAAAAAATCATGCATTAGCAAATGAAAAAGGTTTTGTACTTGGTACTAACATAACTAGCACCCATTCAGGGCTAATTGTAATCTGGTTCTACAATATTTGTCAGTTGCTATCCTATGACCTTTCTTATTCTTTGGTCAAGGTTCCTTTATCAGCCATTTTCAGCATGTCTGGCCATGGATCCTCATCTTTCAATGCAGTCTCATGTCAAAATGTTCTTTAAAGGGGTTTTGCATAAGAAGCTTCCAAGAAAAACAGTGTCTCCTCCTTGGGACCTTAATTTTGTGTTAGAGAAACTAACACTTGCTCCATTCAAATCAGCTGGTTTATTTGAGGTTATTAACATGGAAAACAGTTTTACTGATTGCCCTGACCACTGCAAGAAGGGTATCTGAGTTGCAAGCTCTTATGGTGAGTCAAACCTGTCTCATTTCCCATAGGAACAGGGTTTCTTTGAGAACTAAGCCTTCTTTTTATGCCTAAAGTGGTATCCAAGTTTACTTTAAGCCAAACTGTCCTTCTCACTGTTTTCTTTCCTGTACCTAAAAATGAGGTAGAAGGGATACTCCATACCTTGAATGTCCATAGACAACTCGGGTATTATCTTGACAAAACTAAATCTTTCAGATATTTGTATCAACTGTTTATTTCTTGTGAAAGTATGAAGAAAAGATAACCTGTGTCAAAACAGATTATTTCCAAATGGTTATCTGAGGCTATTACCTTTTGTTATACTCACCATAACAAAACTATTCCACGCAGAGTCCTGGCCCATTCTACCAAGGCTTTGGCTTCATCTATGGCTGTTTGGAAAGGGTGAATTTTAGAAGCTACTACTTGGTCCTCTGTACATAGTATTATAAAGCATTACAAGCTTTATTTCTTCTCTAAGTACAAATCAAGCTTTGCTAGGACCATTCTCCAGGGACTCCTGGCATCTTCTTCTCCTTGCACTATCCAAATGTAGTTTAGCTAAGGCTACTGCAGCAGTGATCAAATATGATGAACACAGTACAGTTGTGTAAGTTAAACTTACCTTAACAGTAGAAGTTCAAATGATCACTGCTGCAGTAGCTACTCTCTCCCCTCCCTCCATCCTTCTTGTTTTTTCAGTGTGTTGTTTATGTCAGGGTGTGGACATTTATTTATTTATTTTTTGTTCGTAGAACTGGCCTTTCAGGGTTCAACCTCCCCCTCTCTGCCGGCAGGAAAGTTATAAAAGGCTTTGTACCCAAACTGCATCTTGATCTGCTTGACTGTTTGGGCCCATAGAAGGTGTCCTGAGGAATTGGAAGCTGTCCAGCTTTTATATCCCTGTCAAGATATAACCCATTTAGCTAAGGCTGCTGCAGCAATGATCATTCAAATATCTACTGTTATGGTAAGCTTAACTTGCACAACTGTACTTTACTGAGCTTTCTGTACTGGCAATCAGGTTTCTTCGTAGGCTACAGACTGGATAATATTTCCAGTACTGCATCTTCTACTCTGCTTGTACCGAAAAAGAAGAAAAACAAGTAAAATTATTGCCTCAGCTTATAGTTAATGACTTTGGCGTGGCCAAAGACAGTTCCACAAACCACTTATCTGTTGCCTCGACTCCCTCTGGTGTAGCTGTTAATGGCCACTATAGACTGGGGTTTAGGCACATCCTTAGTGGCTGTTCCAGTACCTTTTATAGGTATGTGAGAACCAAACACTTTAGGTAGTGGAGTTTTCCAGGGAAAGAAACCTCTTGCCAGCAATAGTAGGCTGTCCTCTGACCACTCTCCCAGTAGGAATATTACAAGGAATATTACTAGACTGTTCTCAGTTTCATTCTGTGTGCTTTCAGTTTTGCATTCCATTCCCCTACCATTAACTGAAGTTCTTAAGTGTTGACTTGTAATGACACATAATCTGCATACAGCAACTTTGTTGATCTTTCCCCTCTGATGTTTGTGTCAATGTAATCCATCATCGGTTTGAAAAGTAGTGAGCCTTCTGTGAGTCCAAACAGTGCTTGTACTTGTTTCATTGGGCCCTAGCCAACACTAATTCTTTCAATGTTTCTGGGATTGGGAACCATTGTGGGACTGCCCAAATCAGCTTTCTTGAGACATTGTTGTATAATTTCTCCAAGTATAGAAATGCCTGGATGGACTCTTTCCTCATCACTGTTCTCCCCAGTTTCACTCAGTCACCAACTTTCTTCACAGTGCATTGCCTGTGGTCACTACATCTGACCTTGATACTGCAGGAACTTTGCCATAAGGTCCAACTTCCAAATGTTTTCACTGAGAATGTTGAATTTGTACAATAGTCTGTGGTCACTACATCCAAACCCGATATAGCAGGAGCTGTGCCAGGAATGCAAACTACCAAATGTTTTCAATGAGAATTTGGTCTGACCTTTGTCTGTCACTGTAAGCTGGACACTCAGTCCAGATTACATTCCAACTTTGGTTCCACCATACTCTGAAATGTCCTTCCTTGATACCACCCAGTTTTGACAGCTTGGGATTCTGTCCCATACATTTGAAATGGACAAAAATAGACAACATTGGATATGAAAGTTATGTACTTTTCATAACGTTAAATCCAGGTTGCCTGATTTTCATCCAGTTCAAACTCAGTCCTGCCCCATTCCAGATTGTCACCTATGGCTTAAAGATGACCGAGTAGACATTTACTCCCAGTCTCAGCAGTCAAGTGAGACTATACCCACTATTCTCTATAGGTTGAGAATATCTCACTTAGGGGTTCCTTCCATAGGATGGTTCCTTGTATAGGTTGGTTCTGATATCACACAAAGGAGGAGGGGGACTCAATCTGAGCAACAAAGGCAGAATCCAAAGAATTAGAGGTAGGGGAGGAGTCAGAGCTCTGCATCCAAAAAGCTTTAAAGTCAGTGCTGAGGTTGGATCGTATCTCACAACCCATACGTTTGAACCAAATGAAAATCAAACAGTATGGATCTAATGTTATGGTAAGTACATAACTTTTTTCTGTACGTATAATGCTCTTTTGATATGCTGTTTCATCCCATGAATGTTTACTAAGTGATGGCTTTATATGGTGCTTATCAGTGTAGTGCTATGTTATGATAATGTGCTCTATACAGCTATCTATAGCCACTGTATTATTGTGCTTCTCTATCAGTATACCTCCTACTAACATACTTTCAGTTTACATTCATAAACGTTTTTACCATCTCTCTTGTCATACTTTCCCTGTATTCTCTTCCTCTGACTCATTTGTGGGTCTTCGTCCATCTCTTTTTATAATAAGTATTAACTTTACTACTTCAGTATAATATTACATTTTAGCAAGGTTTTTCTCTTTTCTTTCCTTTCAGACCCTATGGTCACTACATCCACCCTCAATACTGCAAGAGCTCTGCCATAAGGGCCAACTCCCAAATGATTTCACTGAGAATTTTGCCTCTTTACAATGCAAGCAAATTTAACTTTAAGAACCTTGCTGTGTATTAACTTCAATTAGTCAAATACCTACCTATACTGGAAACTAGCTTTAACATCCTCCCCTCCAAAAGAGTAGTCCTTATACCATAAGGACCACATTACTAACCTGCCTACTATCCTTTCCTTTCTCTTGACCAGTGGTTTACACTGTTTATGCCAGTTACTAAGTCTTCTTGCTCTGACAGGTTTCTGCATTCAAAAAAAAAAAAAAAAAACTTTTTCAACTTTGTACCTCTTTGTTAATTGCTTTGTAATGGCTATAAAGTGATTACTTTCTGTTATAGTTTGACTCAAGGGTGGTAGGATCACTATATTAGAATGCATTGCTATGTATCGTCTCACTATTTTCTACTCTTTCACTCAGTTTCCAACTTCATACACAGTGCAGGTATGTGTCATATAGTTTTGCATTTCTATTTGTTCTAAGACTGTGTAGAACAATGAATACACCTTTGTAGTGTATTGTATTTGTAACATTATATTCAAATTGGATAATTTTTAAGTATGTTGAGCCTGTGCCTTTAACAAGTATGTAATGTCAGTTTCTGGTGTTTTGACATGTATAGGATGTTTTTGCTATACTGGTTAATCTCATGAATATTAAGTAAGTGGAAAAATACTCTCCAAAAAACGAGTATTAGTAACTCCCCGATATTATAAAATCCTTCTAGGAGGAGACACCCTAATCCTGGCCCCACCTTTTACAATGTACATCAAGACAATTTCCTGCCACACACGCTACCCTAACCCACAATGGCCCAACCCCAACCCCAGTAATATAACTTTTGCTGCCATAAATGTTAGAAGGATAAGAAATAAAACTCCTGAAATACATGCATGGATTACCCAGCTTAACCATGATATTCTCGCTGTAACTGAAACTTGGCTTAAACCCAACATAAACGATTCTGAAATTACAGCTGCCAACTATAATATCATCCATAATGACTGTATAAAGAGGAAAGGCGGTGGTACTGCATTAATATTTCCCAACAACTACCACATTTCCCAATACAACAGACTAATACCAAAATTCAGTTCAGCAGTGCTTCTTATTACTATCCTGAAATTAAACAATTATAAACAAATATGTTCTCTCACATCTGCCATCATCTTCTAACATCTCACAAATCCACTTAAACAGCATACTTATAAACAACACACAATCTTTCCAATTTTAACCCAGAAATGTTAATTACTACCTATCATCTATTAACTGGAACTTCCTAAAAATCCTCTCCTTAGATGATGCTGTAAATAAATTCAATCCAATTTTCCTGAATAGCCTTGTACCTCCTAGAAGGAAGAGACTAAAAACAAACAATGCAATCTGGCTAATGCAGGATAGAGAAAAATTGTGGAAAGAATGGCAAAAATATAAAACATCACAATAGCTTGAAAACTTCAGAATGCTTCACAATTGTACTAAAAAGCAAATTAATAAAGATTAAAAACTATAGCATAATAACTCTGAGAATAATAGCAAACACAACCCTGAAAAAATTCTGACAGCAATGAAGGAAATCTTGCATCCCTGCCATATATTCAACCCTAATCCCTCTCCCAATAACTCATCACTTGAAACAGCAATACAACTCTTATTTCATAGGTAGTATAGTATCTCTAACCAAGGATTCACCAATATCTAATCCTAACCCTGCTCAGTAGCCACATATCACCACATCCACTTTCATCTTCAAATCCATGCTCACGTCCTATATAAAACTACTCAAACAAACTCAAGTCATGCTCCACTTCAGCTGATGACCTTCCAAGTGAGTACCTTAAAATGGCAGCTGATAGCATTGCCTACCCTGTTTCAATCCTTATAAATAGGTCAATCCAGGAATCCCACATTCCCTCTTTCTTGAAAAAGTCACACATTATCCCTCTATACAAAGGAGGAAATTCAACAGATATCACTAACTTTAGACCTATAGCATTCTTATACCCCCTCTCCAAAATACTTGAAATATATATTCAAAAACAATTGCTAAATTATGTCCTGCTGAAAGAACTCCTATCCATCACACAACATGGCTTCCATCCTTCCCATAGTAGTAATACTGCAATTCTAACCTATACTGGTGCTGTCAATAAAGCTAGAGATAACAGCAAACTAGTCTCCTCCTTAATTCTAGACTTGTCTAAAGCCTTCAACATAGTTTGTCACAGCAAATTCTACTTCAGATGTCCTCATTAAGTCTCTCTCAGCCCACCCCTCTATGGTTCAAATGCTACTTATCCTACAGATATCAGTCAGTAAAATGGCACTCTAACTATTTCCACACTTCCCAATCACCTCAAGGCTTTATGCTTGGTCACTTCCTCTTTAATATTCTCAGCAACACCCCTCTACACATCCACACAACAGACTTCCCCCCAATACAGTACACAGATGACTTCACACTCATTTGCACAACTGATAGCATGGCAAACCTCAAAAAAAAATTACTGAGGAAGCTTTAACAGCAACCAGAACATGGCCTTTTAACTCACAATGCATGCTCAACACTAACAAAAAAAAAAAAAAAAACTCCTTTTTTCCCCAAATCCCTCCCCCATAAAAAAACTAAAATTTAAAGTTGTCTCTCTTGATAATACAACCACTGAAATCACTTATCATAGCAAATTATTAAGAATGATAGTGGATGGTAATGTTAAATTTGACCTCCATATACAAAAAGGCCTTATAAAGCAAGAAACTTTCTCACTGACCATCTAAAGCACTTGCCACTACTTATCTCCTTCCAACACTCCTTTATGGTGCTGTCATCCTTACTAACCTTCAGGCATCACAAAAAAATCAAACCTTAACAATGCTATAACAAAGATGCTAAATCTGTAGCAAATACCTCTTTCAGAACTCACCACTGTATATCACTAAAAAGCCTAAATTATTTATAACTATCCCATCAATTAACATATACAGAGCTTCTTACCACTTATAAAATTATCCAGAATCCATCTCCTTGTCTAGCACTAAATAAAATTCTACACAACTGTGTTCCAAATATGTCATTACAAATCAAAGACCAAAACCTGCTAGGGACTGTCTGTATTTGTACCATGTTACTAAGGCCTGGAACTCTTTAACTATATCCATCAGGTCACTACCCTCCCTTCCACCCTTCAAAACCATTCTGAAAGATGTCCTAGTTAATCTGGACGGGTTCTTGCTTAACACCAGGATAAACTATATCCCTAAATGTGAACAAATAACTCTTCATACAACACATCTCCTTACTCTCCCTTCTTCACTCACTTCCTTACTTCTATCAATTTCTCCCACCTGGCTTTCTCTCTAAATATATCATAAGTCTGTTGTTCTCTCACTTCATACTGCAGTTCCTGTTTGTATTATACTAACTTACCTTTAATTTCTCTATAAACTGGTTGGAATTTCTCTAACTATTAATCATTGTCATATAACTTGTATCTATTCTTAACCAATGTTTTTATATTATTTCTAATTTGGTATAATTATTTAAACTGTAGTTGTCTTTGTATTATTTTTTAAGACTGCAAATTGTTGTTCTTGAAATGTTTTGTAATACTTCAGAGCTTTTCTCCCCAGTCCTCTAAAGAAAATAGGCTTCTACCCAGTCAAACTTTCCTGGTAATCAAATGTCAATAAATAAACAAATCTCTTGCTTCTTCTCAACTATCTATCTCACTGCAAATATCAAGTCAGTTGTGCTACATCCTGATCTGAATCCAGACTGCTCATCTCCCATCTTAGTTCCTACTACTCTGGGCATCCGTTTATTAATTACTCTTTCCAGCACTTTCATACAGTGTGTGACAGCAGTTTGATACTTGTATATTACCCACAGTTGTGAATGTCCCCTTTTTTTCTTGTACATTGACACAACAATTTTTATTCTCCAGTCATCTGGAATACTCCTTTCTCTTCATATTGCCATGAGTTCTGTCTGGAGACACTTCCCCCTAATTCACCCAACATCTTGATCATTTCTGCCATGTCCTCATCTGAGCCTGCTGCTTTCTCCTCACTTCATTTTCTCAGTATTGCTCATACTTCTTTTAGAGTGGGCTTGCCTTCTTTCATCATAGGCTATGTATGTCTGGGGCAGTACAGCATCTATGAGGCTTTCTTCATTTGGAAGCTGCTGCAGGTACTCCTTCCGTCTGCCTTTGATATTGTGTGCACTGAAGAGCAGGTTGTTGCTGGCATCCCTTATGAAGAGTGTCTGATGCCTATTTTCTGTATCTTTCTGTCTTTGTCTTGCAACTTGATAGAGTTTCTTTGTGCCATCTGCTGAGTCGCTTTCCAGAAGCTGGTGGAGTATCCCTGATGCTTGATTCCTTGCTAGTGTGACTGCTCTCTTACCCTCTTTGATAACCAACCACAATTCCTGCTTAGCCTGCTCCATCTTTTCTGTCTCTCACTTTTCCTTCTCTCCTGCTTTCTTTTGATAACTTCCTGGACTCCTGCATTCCACCACCAGTCTTCCTTGTATATCATATTTACATACTTAGTTCAGCCACACAATTGTTCTGCAGTCTTCACATGGGCTGTACTGCCATTCGTATTCTACTCTACCTATTTCCTCTTCTTCCTGAGGTACTAGAGACCTGAGTATTTCCTTGAACTCTTGTGCTTCTCTTTCCTGTCAACTTCTAGGTCTTCAGTCTGGTCTCTGTCGACCCTAGACCATTCTCTGACTACTGCTTGCAGATGATTGTGACAACCAGTGGTTTATGCTGTGAGCCAACTATTTCACTGGGGATGACTTTACAATTGATGATTCAGCACCAATGCCCATTCCTTAATAGGAGAAAGTCTACCTGAGTTACGTGTTCATCAATCTTTTATGTGATCTTATGACTTATCTGTCTTGCTGAACCATCTGTTGGCTGTCACCAATCCACTTACCAGACAGGATTCTAGAATGGCCTCATCGTCTTTACTCCTGTTACCCCACCTATGTGGACCCAGGCATTCCTCATAATCTGTTATGTATGTCCTAATATGAACATTCAGATTCCCCATTATCAATACCTAATCATGTCATCCTGTTTATGAGTAGGTTCTTCAACTGCTGCATACATGCCTTCTTTTTTTTTTTTTTGTTTATTTTGTTGCTATCACAATCCTGCTGTGGGGCATAGGCTGAGATTATAAATACTGCCCTATTTTATAGAGGAGTCTGTTTGCCACAAGTTTGTCACTAACACTGATTATATCTCACTGTCTTCAAAAGACTGTCCCTCACCACAATTCTCAGATCATTTCTAGTCTGTCGTCCTTCTGAATAGTAGACTGTGATTTTCAGACCAAGAAGCTTAGCTGCACTGCCCTTCCATCTTGTCTCCTGAATACACAGGATGTTTAGCCTCCTCCTTACCATCAAGTCATCCACTTCCAAAATGTATCCTGTCAGCAAACCTGTACTGTGCATGGCAATCTTTAGTTCATGTTTGGAAGTTTTATTGGTTTTATGTCACTAACTCCATACTGTTATGTTAAAAATGACAGGCAAATACTTCATCTATGTGCCACTAAGTTTCCAACACTTCTTTACTGAGGATGTTATAGGGTGCATTATACAAAAAATGTACTTGCTCACTTCAGGTCCTTGTTCGTGACTCTATTGATCATGCAAATGGAGGGTCCCTCCACTATTTTGTTATACCTCATATAGGCTTACCTCTTCCTAATTTTAGATGGCCATATATCCCAAGCATATCTCTTAACATACAGCAGTGATAATTCATTCAGATTATAGCCACTGTTCTTTTAATGTATACAGCATCCAATACTTCCCAGTTTGGTATGCTCTTCTACATGCAGTCTACATTTTGATCTTTATGCATCTATATACTTCATTTATCAGCAATCCCTTTTTAATCATATCCCAAAGAGGCATGAAGTGGTCATGAGAAACATTATGCTTCCACAGATCCCCCCCCGGCTCATGTATCAGCAGGTGAGAAAAAAAAAAAAGCTCTTGTCACCTAATGGAAATTCTTAACTAATGCTCCTAGCCATCGCCCTATTAACCTGCCAGTTCTGTACCTCTTCACCCTCATAAATTAAAGCAGCTATCATACTTTTTCATCTTGTTCCTAGAGTGAAATCAGTTTTAAATAACTCAGCAAACTCTGCTAGGACAATTTTCTATGATTTTCACCAGATATAAGCTGCCTAGTAGTTTGGCACAGAGGTTTAACACTATGGAGGATAAATCTGCAACCTGTAGCAGTACTGGGTTTAATTTTCAAAGCCACTAATTGCTTGCCATGGGAGTCAGAGAAAATCACTTAACCAGGCAGTGCTTGTGTGTGGAACATAAAATGGGTTCATGTGGAACAATGCTCCAACCAAGTTAACAAATGTATTTGTTTTATAAGTTGATCTTAGTCATTAAGAATTAAACTGTGGGTGAGTTTTCTTCTCTAAGCTTCTGTCCACTCCTTCCATTTAGGCTCTCTCACTACTACGGTGTTGCCCCATCACTTGATGTTCATGATTATTATCACTGTTGCAGTACCCATCCTGCTAAACACATAACAGCCGGGCAGCTTCCAAAGCTTCAGGGGTACCTTCTACACACCCAAACCATAAGTCAGCTTAAGCTGAGCTGAAGAAAAAGAGTGGTTTGGGTGACAAGCCCATTAGAGCTTTCTTACCACCCTAGACCACTCCTCTTGCAGACTTCTGAGGATCAACCTTTGCCTAACCCTTTCTATTGCTGGGTAGTTCCTTCCAAAGGGAAAAACACTTCCACACTTTACTTTTTCTGACAGAAACTGAACTTTTTCTATGAAAGTATATATTTTAAGCTAGGAAAAGGTGTTTTTATTGACTGTCATATGACCTTTAGTAACTTTTAATCAAGAGCATTACTTTTTACTTTTGTGGAAAAAAAGTTAAAGCTAATTTAAAATTACTTTTTCTGTTTTAAAAGTTATGTTATTTTAATTTGTGGTCTGGGTAAGTGTTTAAAGTGCTTTTTACTTTTTTTTGTTGTTGAAAATGTGACTTTTTTAATACTTACTTGTGTTACCGACCACTGTTGCCAGGTTAATTCAGGAATCGGGTATCTTTTTCAGCTTTACCATGTAGCAACCTACCAGTTCCATGGTTCTTCCTCCTTCCAGCCAGTGTAAGAAGAAAATGAATGCACAGCCTTTGCCACAACACTAGGTTGCTGTGGCCATTCTGGTTCCTCAGACCATTCATCTTTTTCCTTGGCCCACTCTGTTGTAGACCTTGCAGCCACCATGGACCGATGGTTAGACACTTCCTCTTAGACTCTTGGTGGGGAAGGGAGAATTACTCTTGCTGATCCTGGGAGAAAGAGCAGGGAATTCCTCTCTGCCTAAACGAAAATGGGTTACTGTCAACATGGAGATTTTGTGTGGCAAAAGAAGGTCTGCTTCTTTAGGAATTCCTGTAAAAAAAGAAGCAAAAACTTAACACATGCTTTACCCTATTTCAGCTACTCTGGACAGGAGTGATCTACTGAGCTTGTCTCATGGTTTAGTTAAGGCTTTTGATCCTTCCTATTCAACTGTTTCTGGCAAGAGAAGATGATATTCTTTGTTTTCTGAAGGGGTTCAAGATTTTGAACTACAACGTGATTGTCAAGGAACAACATCTGTGTTTTCTCCTCAGGTTTCTGATTCAGATTCTGAAAAAGATTGGCTTTTGGCAGGCCACTTGAAGGATTGGCTTTTCCGGAAATTATTTCCAGAATAAATCAGTTGTTTCACTGGGAACATAATGGCATTCTACTATCGATGAAGGAGTATTATAATATATTGCAGATGGATTTTTTTTAACCTCCACCAATTCCTCCAGTTCTTTCAGCATTAGAGGATATATTTGTGACAAATATACACCAGCACAAAACGAACCACTTCTAATCCAAAAACATCCACGAAAAAGAGCAAAAGGAAGGAAAAAATCAACTTTCAGGATGTATAAAATCCATTTAATAATCCATACGTTCTGGTACCTTGGCAGTTCGCCTTCAGTGGAACAGTTTCAAATACATTACATCCCCCATATATAGTGACATCATTTAATTAATCACAATCAATTAACCTTCAAATGCATTTTCTTAAAGCTCAAACACACAAAATGTCAATGAAATAAATACTTCAAAATTTTTTAGGCTAATAAATTAATAAACTGTGCTGAAAAACACATTACTTATACATGTGCTATAAATGTAATATTGTGCTCTATACTACTAATATATCAATTTATCATTTATACATTAAATATACAATGTTGAATACATATAAAGCACAGTAATAAATACTAGCAAGATTATAAATATTACTATGGCCTACAGTATTATTAAATAAATAAATATAAAAAGAAAAACAAATAATAAATTATCAACCTATTCCAGCATCCAAATTCATCCCTCTAGGATGTAAGGTATGATAATTGAAAATCATTTTCAATTATCATACCTTACATCCTAGAGGGATGAATTTGGATGCTGGAACAGGTTGATAATTTATTTATAAGTTATTTATTTAATAATACCGTAGTACCGTAGGTTGATAATTTATTTATAAGTTATTTATTTAATAATACCGTAGGCCATAGTAATATTTATAATGTTGCTAGTATTTATTACTGTGCTTTATATGTATTATTAAATGGATTATTAAATGGATTTTATACATCCTGAAAGTTGATTTTTTTCCTTCCTTTTGCTCTTTTTCGTGGATGTTTTTGGATTAGAAGTGGTTCGTTTTGTGCTGGTGTATATTTTTCATGAGTTGCAATATGGAAGGAAATATTGTTGGTGAGAACTTACTGTTTGCTGAATTACTTAAGGAAAGGGAACGTAAACTAGCAATGTCAGATTTATGGGCTACGGACAATAACAACTTGTTTACTGAAGATTTTGTTCGATTAGAGCATGCCATGTCAAAAGAAGTAACAGTATTCTATGATACCAAGCTACTTGAGAAGTATGTAAATCTCAGTATTACACCTAGAGGACTGAGAATAGATAAATTGCCAGCAGGTGGTTTTGGTGAGCATGAGAAGGATTTGTTACTGGAATGGAGGCAGGCAGTGCAAGAGTGTTCGTTGAATTGGTTAAAAATACTAATCAAGAAAAACAATAGAACAATTGAGAGCTTGCATAAGAAAATCATTGAACTGCAGCAAGAGTTGATTGGTAAAATTTCTGACAACGTATTCCAAAGCAATTTTAAGAATATAAATGATAAAATTGCTAAACTTGAAGGAGAGGTCATGGAGCGAAAAAAGTCCAAATTAAAGCGGGACATTAAGGACTATGAGAAAAATGAAATATTTGACTGGCTGTCTAAGGGACGCTGTTTCTGTCGGAATTCAAGAAGACGGACCACCGGAAATGATAATGGTTCGTCATACTCTTCCAACTAAATAAGCGGAAGCCGCAAAAGCGTTTCGTCTGAGGACATCGTGGTGGAGTGTTCTGGCGAAGGTTCGGATAGCTGTAAAGGGGATCAGAATGTGAAAAAATTGGGTGTGCATGCACAGACATGATTGAAAAGGAATCAAAGGAAAACTGGTTCCTCATTAACTACTGTTTCGACTTCTATGCCCCAAAAAAACTACAAGTAAGTCCTGTTTGTGTCATCACAAGATGGCAGCAAAATCAAACTGTTCGTGTTGATAATATAACTCTTAATGAGACTTTGATTGAACATAATACGGACAAAAATAATGTTAAAGACACTGACTGGGACTTATTACAGTCGGGTCACATTGTGAGACATGAAAGTAGTATGAAGGACACTGTTGGTAACAATTTTCACTGTGGAGGTTTGTCTGTACTGAATGTTTCTAAAATTGGTATTAGCAGGGAGATGAATGATGTTTTGATAAAAGGTACTAAGTTTGTACCTACTAGAATTCCCTCCCTGGCTGATATTATATGTGATGTCAAGAGATTTACTCGCAAGTTATACCTAAGGGTACATTTTTCCAATCGTAAATCACTTTCAGATATGACCATATCTGAACATGTTTTGGAAGATGATTTGTTAAATATGAGTATTTATGATTATGATGAAAGTTTTTTGCTTCATGTTGATGTTGATGGTGAAAATCAAGTGTATGATGCTGTTAGTGCATATGACAACAGTGTGTTCAATGTTAATAGTTCAGCTTATTCTCTTGGGGAAGGATATGGGCATTTAGAACTACCCAACCTTCCTAGTAATAGTACTTTTTCTCCTCCGAAATGTTCTATGGTTATCACTTCATTTGAACAAGTTCTAATTTCCTGTATTGAAAAGTCATATAAAATATTTTGTAAGGAAAAGAAAGTGTTTAATCTTAATAAAAATGAATGGAAGGCACTACAGGATTTTAGAATGAAGTTAGATAAGATAACTGTGAGACAAGCGGACAAGGGTGGAAATTGGGTGGTAATGGATACTGTAAAGTACGAAGAGATTGTTGAGGCCATTCTAGCAGAAGAATCCTATGTCAAATTAGATGGGAATCCTTTACAACCTTATAAAGATGAATTGAATGATTTATTGGAAAGAGGTGAAAGGTTGGGATTTTTTAATAGTAGTGATGTTAGAAAGCTAACAAATACAGATTCACGACATCCGTACATTTACATAATACCAAAAATCCATAAAAGTGTAGTGAATCCACCAGGAAGGCCAATTATATCAGGCATAGGATCTTTTGTTGAAAAAGTAAATAAATTTTTGGATTTTCATTTTAAAAAATATTTACCCAAGGTGGTCTCACATGTTAAAAACACTGAAGAAGTATGTAAGGCGGTATGCCTAATGGAATGGAAAGAAGATTACTATTTGGCTACGGTGGACGTTTGTTCATTGTATACTAATATTGACAAAAGATGGGGTTTACAGGCTATGCAAAAGATGATGGGTGAAGGACCAAGAACAGGTTATCTGCTTTCGTTGTTAGAATATAGTTTAACTCATAATTATTTTACGTGGAAGAAAGATTTTTATCTTCAGGTTAAGGGAACAGCCATGGGAGCAGCTTTTGCTCCCTCTTATGCTATAATTTATATGGGTGAGTTTGAGAAGGAATTTATGTTTCAAACTTCTTTTTTTGTTAATAATGTGTTTTTTTACAAACGTTATATTGATGATTTGATTTTTGTTTGTAAGGGTGAAATTTCTTTATTTAAAATTTTCATGGATGAATTGGAAAAAAATTTGCATGGTTTAAAATTCAGTTTTGAAATTTCAAAGAGCAGCATGCCATTTTTGGATGTTGAATTTTATGTCGGAAGGGATAACCTGATTCAGTATAAACCCTTCAAAAAACCAACAGCCGTTAATAACTTTTTGCATGCAAGTAGCATGCATCCGCCTCATCTCATTAAGGCTTTGCCTGAAAGTGAGTTTAAGAGAATTTGTAGGAATACATCTGACCATACTTTGTGGGAAGAAATGTTAGGTGAAGTTTTTGACAGATTGTTGTCTAGAGGTTATTCTGAAGATTCACTTTGTAAGATTTATGATGATCTAACACAAAAAAAGAAAAATGTAGGGGTTTGTAGGAGAGCACGCTCAGGCAATGCTGATGATGAAGAACAAATGTTCTTCGTTTCCAAGTATTCAGAATTTTCAAAAATTATAGAAAAAATTTTCAAACAGTTATGGCATGTAATTAGTGATGATGTTTCTATCGGACATTTATTTCCAAAGAGGGTTATCTTCTCATACAGTAGATATAAAAATCTAAAAGAGTTACTGAATAAGAAATTGTTGTATTCTCCTGATGGGAATGTTGGAATGTTTAGATGTGGACAGTGTTCCATCTGTGAGAAGGTTAGTAACATGCATGGGAAGAAAATCAGTGGTAGAAAATACGTAGCTTTTGAAAGATTTGATTGCACTTCTTCAGGGGTAGTGTACATTTTGGGTTGTAATTGTGCAGAACCTATGTGGTATATAGGACAAACAACTAGAAAAGTTAAGGTTCATATTTTAGAACATTTGGGGGACATTAGGAGAAAAAATATGGATAGCCCTGTGGCTTTTCATTTTGCTACAATACATAAGGATGAAATTGATGGATTCAACTTTAGTGTTTTGGCTAGACCACATTTATTAGGAGGGAATTTTAAAAATGAATTAAATAGGTTGGAACACAAAATGATTTTCAATTATCATACCTTACATCCTAGAGGGATGAATTTGGATGCTGGAATAGGTTGATAATTTATTATTTGTTTTTATATTTATTTATTTAATAATACCGTAGGCCATAGTAATATTTATAATGTTGCTAGTATTTATTACTGTGCTTTATATGTATTCAACATTGTATATTTAATGTATAAATGATAAATTGATATATTAGTAGTATAGAGCACAATATTACATTTATAGCACATGTATAAGTAATGTGTTTTTCAGCACAGTTTATTAATTTATTAGTCTAAAAGATTTTGAAGTATTTATTTCATTGACATTTTGTGTGTTTGAGCTTTAAGAAAATGCATTTGAAGGTTAATTGATTGTGATTAATTAAATGATGTCACTATATATGGGGGATGTAATGTATTTGAAATTGTTCCACTGAAGGCGAACTGCCGAGGTACCAGAACGTATGGATTATTAAATGGATTTTATACATCCTGAAAGTTGATTTTTTCCTTCCTTTTGCTCTTTTTCGTGGATGTTTTTGGATATATTTGTGACAGTCTGTTTCTTGCCTATCAGCTAGCCTGCTGCCCCAAATAAAGCAAATAGATTGCATAAAGTTCCTCATTCTTGTACGTTTTTAAACACTAATCCAAGATCAGACCCAGCGGTTATTTCTCTGATTAACCCAGCAGCTGCTAAAGATCTGTTTAATACCAGTTCTACTACTTCTGAGAAGGATGGGAAAGCTTTTGACAGATTTGGGAAAAGAGTATATTCTTCTGCAACACTTATCTTAAGAATTCTCAGCTGTCAACCTAATATGTTAAAGTTTATGCTTGCCTCTTTTGAGAACATGAGGAATATGGCATCCATTTTCTGCTATGAGTAAAAAACATCTTTTTGTAACCCAGTTGCTTCTGTGTCACAAGTGGCTACCCACTGTTTAAAATGTGCCTGTGATTCTGCTGATGCCATTTCCAGGATTGCTACCACTGAAACTGTTATGAAGTGAATTATTTGGTTGCTTACTCAAAACCTTCCTGAGGATGTCAAAGCTGAAATTTTGAATTCTCCTTCAGACAGAGACTTAGTATTTGGACTATATGTGGCAGTGTTTTTTAAAAACTGTGATGGGAAAGGTAAACCAATTTAAGGAATCTCTTAGATATCTCGGCCTTCCTTCTCCAAGTCTGTCAAGGGATTTAATGCTAACACTACATTCTTTTTTAGAACGTACAATAAACACACACAGCAAACTGCTAGTAAGCAAACATTTAAAAAGCAAATGCAAAGAGGTTCCTAAAAGAAAGGTGAACCCTCCAAAACAAAGGACAGTCTAATAAAACTGAATGACTAGCCACAAGACTGCCTTCCCCCTTCATACCATAGCAAACCTTTAATTCTTCCAGAAAATCTGAACTACTATTTCTGTCTCTCTTGCAACAGAAAGTTTCAAACAATGGGTTCTGAGGATAATTCATCAAGGTTACAAATGTCAGTGGAAGTCTCTCCCTCATCCACCAGACCAAAATCTTACTTTCCTTCTTGTCATTCAGCACCTGCTGTCTCAGGGGATTGTAGAAGCAGTAACTCCTCCTCAGCAAGGAGAAGGGTTTTATTCAAGAATGTTTCTGGTGCCAAAGAAAGAAAATTTATGGAGACCAGTTCTGGAGTTTTCCTTTCTAAACCTTTTTGCAATAGTGCCCAAGTTCAAAATATTAACACTTCACAAGTTGAAGTACATTATTCACAGTACTTCACTGGCATGTGGGCTCTGTTGCTGACCAGCCAAAGCACACCGGAAGATTTCCAGAGCTCAAAATTCCCTCCTCTGACTGTAAGAGGGGATTGGTTAATCTCCGATCAGGAGAAGCCTAATCCCTGTCACAGAAAATCAGTTATCCAGTCTTTAGTCCCTCCAGTAAAACACAACAGTTGCATCTTCTCAGCAGCCTGAAGTGGTGGATTTCAGCATATAGACTCAGATAAGATCCCTTTGGGAATTTCTCTTGCTCTTTATTTTTATATACTTTTGTTTTCTTTTAACTATCAGCATTTGATAAACAGAAAATTCCATCTGGGTAGGAGCCCATTTTCAGCAGAGGCCTTGGAGAAAATCTCCAACATATTACAGCACATTTTAAGAATAAAAATTTTAAAGTCTTTAAAAATAATACAAAAACAGATGCAGTTTAAATAATTATACCAAATTACACAAAATATAAAACCATTGGTTAACAATAGATAAAAGTTATATGACAATGATTTAATAGGTAGAGACATTTTAGCCAGTTTATAGAGAAATTAAAGGTAAGTTAGTATAATACAAATGAGAATTGCAATATAAATTTAGAGAAAAGCAGGGTTATGGTAAACTAAAGAGAAAGCCAGGGGAGAGAAATTGATAGCAGTAAAGAAGTGAATGAAGAAAGGAGAGTAAGGAGATGTAAGGTATGAATAAGTATTTGTCCACATTTAGGGATAAAGTTTATTCTGGTATTGGGCAAGAACAGAGCCAGCTTTTGGCTAGGAAGTCTTTCAGAATGGTTTTGAAGGATGAGATGGAGGGTATTGGTCTGGAGGATAGAGTTTAGGAGTTCCAGTCCTTAGCAACATGGTAAGAGTATAGACAGTGGTCAACAGATTTGATAGGTTTGTGGGCAGACAGCAGATTTTGGTTAATAGATCATAATGACCAATTAGGAACATAGTTGTGTAGAATGTTATTTAGTGCTGGACAAGCAGATGGATTTTGGATAATTTTATAGGTGGTAAGAAGCCATGTATACATTAGTTTCTGGGGTAGTTATAAACAATTTAGCTTTTAGTGCTATACAGAGGTGGGTTCTGAAAAAAATATTTGCTGGAGTCCCCTTCAAAATATCGAATCCTCACATGATCGAATTCTGTTTCATCAAGACGACTTCATCAAATCTGTAGTTCCTCGAACTCCCAGAACAGCAAAAATCAACCCAAGAAAAGAACCACTTGGCCACCATGGTGAACTTGGCCCTTTCCCCACTGTAGTGCGATCTCAGAGTTGGTATATTTAGTTAGGGGTGTGGGGGGTTTCTTGTTTCGGTGTTTGTTGTTTTGTCCTTGTGGTTGAGAGGTTCTTTTTCCAGGGTTAATTTTAGTTGTTCTGGTAGTTTGATGAACTGAAGATTCACTGGAGTCATCTCAATGACACAGAATTTGATCATGTGAGGATTCAATATTTTGAAGGGGATACATCTGCTGCAAATTTAATAACTTTGTTATAGCATTGTTCAAGTTTAAATTTTTATGATGCCTGAAGGATGGAAGCACCATAAAGAAGTGTGTGTGCAAAAAAGTAGTAGAAAGCGTAGCTTTAGTTGTGTTAGTGAGAAAGTTTTTGGCTCTATATAGCATCCCTAGTTTTTGATGATTTTTTCTTAATGCAATTTTGTATATGCAAGTTGAATTTAAGATTGACATCCACTATCATCCCTAATAGTTTGCTATGAGAAATTACTTCAATGGTTGTTTTGTCAGTTGAGAGGTCTTTACATTTTGTTTCTTCATGGAAGAAGGATTTGGGGAAAAAAGTAGTAGTCTGTTTTTTTTTTTTTTTTTTTTTTTTTTGAGTTACAAAGGCATGTTTTGGTTGCTGTTAAAGTTTCCTGAGTAATTTTTGAATGTGTGCCATGTTGTCAGAAGTGCAAATGAGTGTGTCATTTACACACTGTATTAGGGTGGCCTGTTCTATGGGTGTGTGGAGGGTGCCTGTGAGAATGTTAAAGAGAAGGGGACCAAGGATAGAGCCTTGTGGTACACCAGTGGTGACTGGGAGGTATGGAGAGATGGTGGAGTGCAGTTTTATTGACTGATACGTATTGGATAGGAAGTCCTTCAACCATAAAAGGATGGGCTGAGAGAGATCTAATGAGGAGATCTGAAGTAGATGTTTGCTGTGACAAACTGTGTTGAAGGCTTTAGACAAGTCTAGAAATAAGGAGAGTAGTTTGCTGTTATCTCTAGCTTTATTGACAGTATCTATATTGGTTAGAAATACAGTGCTAGTACAATGGGAAGGATGGAAGTCATGTTGTATGGGGGATAGGAGTTTCTCCTGCAGGAGATAGTTTAGCAATCATTTTCAATACATTTTTCAAGTACTTTGGAAGGGGAGATAAGGTTGCTATAGGTGTAAGTTAGCAATGTCTTTTGAATGTCCTCCTTTGTGCAGAGGGATAGTTTGACTTTTTCCTAAGAGAGGAAACGTGGGACTCCTGAACTGACCTATTTATAAGGATTGAGACAGAGTAGACAATGCTTTCAGGTGCTATTTTAAGGAATTCACTTGAAAGTCATCAGCTGAAAAGAGCATGGTTTGAGTTTGTTTAAGAGTAGTTTTGTATAGCATATGGGCACAGGTTTGAAGGTGAAAGTGGATGTGGCAAAACATAGCTGCTGGGTAGGGTTAGTATTAGATACTGGGGAATCCTTGCTATACTATCTATGAAATAAGAGTTGAATTGTAATGCGGTTGTGAGTTATGAGTTTTTGGGAGAGGGGTTAGGGTTGAATTTATAGCTAGGATGCAAGATTTCTTTAAATGGCTGTCCAAATTTTTTTAGTGTTGTGTTTATTATTATTCTGAAAGTTGTTATAGCATAGTTTTCTGTCTTCATTAATTTGCTTTTTAGTATGATTGCAAAGCATTCTGAAGTTTTCAAGATATTGTGGTGTTTTATATTTTGCTGCTCTTTCCATGCTTTTTCTCTATCCTGCATTAGCATTTTACTCTTTTTGGATACCCAAATTGCATTAGTTGTTTTAGTCTCTTCCTTCTAGGAGATGCAAGGCTATTTAGGACATTCAGGAAAGTTTTACATCTAAGGAGACGATTTTTTGGAAGTTCCATTTAATAGACAATAGGTTAGTAATGAAAATTTATAGGTTAAACTTGGAAAGGTTGCTTATTGTTTTATAAACATGCTGTTTAAGTGGATGTGTGAGATATGTGGTTGTATAGATTGTGTGATGGTCACAGAGACAATCAGACATTGTGCCTGAGGTGGTGTATTTTGCTAGAGTCTGATACTACATCCAGTCTAATAGGGAATTTGATGTCTTGCTAATTAATTAGTTGTGTGAAACCAAATAAGTTCATGCATGATGTAGGGGAGTTAGTGTTTACGTCCAACCAACTGACATTCACATCACCTAGTAGTACTACTTCTTGGGGAATTGTTATGGATATTCAATGTAGGATATCTTCCAGTATAGCTGTATTGTTGTCAAAAGGGATTTAAAGAGCAGTAATACATATTTGCTTAAAATTGTTTAATTTCAGGAAAGCTATAAGAAGCTTTGTTGAACTAAAATTTGGTACTGGTTTGTTGTACAGGGAATTATGGTAGTTGGAAAATATTAATACAATACCACCACCTTTCCTCTTTATATAGTCATTATGGATAATATTATATCTGGGAGGTGTAATTTCAGTGTCGTTTATGCTGGGTTTAAGCCAAGTTTCAGTTACAGTGAGAAAATCGGGTCAAATTATAACAGAGAGTAATCAATTTATAGCCAATACAAAGCAATTCATAGACATGTACCAAGTATAACAGGTCTTCTTTCCTTTCCTGAATGCAGAAGTCTGTTAGCCAGGAAAACTAAGTAACTGGAATATACAGTGTAAACCACTGGGACGAGAAAGGACAGTGGCCAAGTTAGTAATTGGTCTTTAGACTGCAAGGACAACTCTGTTTGGGGGAGTTAAAAATAAATTTCCAGCACAGGCAGGCATGTATTTCACTAGATGAAGTTAATACACAGCAAGGTTCTTCATGTTAAATTTGCTTACATTGTACAAAGACAAAAATTCTCAGTTAAAGTGCTTGGCAGTTGGCACTTGTAGCAGAGTTTCAACAATATCTGCGTTGAATGTAGTCACCCCAGGCTCTGAATGGAAAGAAAAAGAGAAAAAAAAAACTCTACTAAATTATCATATTATATATAAACAATAAAGTTAATACTTATTGTAAAAAAAGAGATGGAGGAAGGACCACAGTGAGTTAGAGCAAGAAAAATATGGAGAACGTATAAGAATAGAAAGATGGTAAAAAAAAAAAAAAATGTTTATGAATGTGAGCTGAACGTAGGCTAGCAGGAGGTATACTGATAGAGAACCATAGTAATACAGTGTATATAGAGAGCTGTATAGAACAGGTTATAACATGGCACTAAACTGATAAGCACAATATAAAAAACATTGCTTAGTAACATTCCTGGGATTAACAAATATATCATATATATATATATATATATATATATATATATATATATATATATATATATATATATATATATATATATATGTGTGTGTGTGTGTGTGTGTGTGTGTGTGTGTGTGTATATATATATATATATATATATATATATATGTATATAAATATATATATATATATATATATATATATATATATATATATATACATGTATATAAATATATATATATATATTTTTTTTTTTTTTTTTTATTCCATCCTATTCAACACATGGGATGTGAGATCCGACTGGATCCAACCTTGGCACCAACTCTGAAGCTTCTTTTGGTTACAGGGCTCTGACTCCTCCCCTACACATAATTCCCTGTACTCCACCCTAATACTCCAGATCTAATTTGCCACCGAAGACTTCGGACAGGCTCTCAAGGGCTCCTTTTTTTTACAAATAAAGAAGTGCATCCCTTTCCTCAGTCACTCCTTCCATACTGAGAGTTCTTTGAAATTATGGAATGCCTGCAAAGTGAAGTATTTGGTGTAGAAGGTCGAACACATGTTACATCACAGAATGATGGAACGAGTCCCCAAAGGAAGAAGAAACGGGAAGATCAGGAGACATCTGAAGAAGAAATATGGACATGGTAAAGAAAAAGAGATTTAATATTTTGTAATGTTTATGTAAAGGAGAAAGCAAAATTAATCAATACAAAAAGAGCAGCACCAAAGATATATGAAGAGAAATACAGACAACGGACTCCAAACATGGAAAACTTTACAAACAATAAGACAGCGGAAAAGTAGAAAAGAAGGTTAGTAATGGAGAAGTTAAAGAAATAGAGACTGAGGTTATGGAGTACCTGCAAAGTGATTGATTCAGTGTAGAAAATCTTACTCAGAAAGCATCACAGCAGGATAGAGCAATAGACATCCAAATTAAGGAGAAATCAGTGGAATGGGAAACAACTGGGCAGTTGCCATATGAAGATATTTTGGAGCCTTCCACAGGAAACACATATAAACATTCATATGAATCTGGATAGCAAGGGAAGTAACAGGAAACTGTGGCATCTCTAACACAGTCAGTGTTGAGGAGTGATAGGACAGTGAGTTCCCATATGACAGACCAACGAATGACACAGGATGAAATTGAAGAGAATGTGCCACAGGAAGATACTATAGAACTCTCTATAGAATGCCCGCAGGAAATGGAGAACAAAGAATGTGCTCTTAGTTTAGAAGAAAATGAGCTAAGAGAAGAGTTGCTTGATTTAATAGAGATAGATAGATAGATTAAGATCAATGAAAGAAATAGACTGCAGAAGGTCAATAAAACCCAAAAAGTTAGAAGTTTGATAAAACAAATGAACACAGTAATTAGGACTGTCCATAGAGATCCATGCGCTATAACAGAAGTAAACAGGATATATTACTGTGCAGCTAAATTAATAACAGATAAAATTCTACCACAAGAACACAGGGTAGTAAGGGAAAGGAAGGGGAGAAATCGAATACCATCATGGAAGTGTCGCAAAGCAAAAACTGTAAAGCAGTTAAGACAAGAAGTGTCACTGTTAGAAGAGTATAGAAGAGGGAACAGATCAACAAAAATAGTCAGACTTAAAAGCAATGCACAGTATTATAATTGATCAGGATCTATCATGCACTATTGCAAATAATAAATTAAAAATCTCAGCACAGACAGAAAAACGTAGAAGATATACAGATAAATATAAAGTACAAAATAAGCAATTTATTGATGACCCCAAAGAGAATTGGGAAACAAGGCTTAAGCAATTGAAAGACCACCCAAAAAAGAAGAAATAGATAAAATTTGGAGAAATATCTATGAAGATCCTGTGGAACATAACAAATATGCTAAATGGATAGAAGACGTAAAAGAAAGAATAAGAAGTTCAAAGGTACAGGATATGAAATGGGATGAGGTAACGGCCAGAGAGATTGAGAAGAAGTTAAGAAAAGCATCCAACTGGAAAACCCCAGGCCCAGATGCAGTACCTAACTTCTGGCTAAAAGTATTAAATTCTTTCCATGAAGCTTTAGCCACGAGTAAGAACTACTTATATGCGCACCCCAAACAGACACCAGCCTGGTTAACAACAGGAAAAACAAGGCTCTTACCTAAGAGTGAACCTGAAAGTTATCCTAAAACTTATAGACCAATAACCTGCCTTCCGACAACATATAAACTATATACTGGAATTGATGCCGACAAAGTTTGTATTCATTTAGAAGAAAATTCAATCATGCTAATAGAACAAAATGGTAATAAAAAAGAAAGTCATATGGAGCAAAGGATCATCTTTTGCTAAATAAAGTCATAATGGAGAACTGTAAAAAGGGGAAGAATCTAAGTATGGCATGGATTGCTTACAAGAAAGCATCTGATAGTTTCCCACATTCATAGATAAACGAGTGTTTAAAAAATGTATAAGATACACCCTACACTGATCAACTACATTGCTGTGACCATGAAACAGTGGCAGACCACTTTGCAATTAAGCCATGATAAAGGACAAATTCTTATTCCAGGGATAAAAATTCAAAGCGGGATATTCCAGGGTGAGTCCTTGTCACTGTTGCTAATCTGTCTTGCCCTTAACCCTTTAAGCTGTCTACTTAACAGATTAGGCCACGGCTGTAATTTGGCTCCTAGAAAACAACAAAGTGTAAAGACCTCACATTTTCTCCTTGTCAATGATTTAAAACTGTATAGCTCATCAGATCAGGAACTGAAAGCACAACTGCAAGTTTTCAAACCTTTTTCAGATGATATAAGAATGTCATCTGGTCTTGATAAATGTGCAAAAGCAACCTTTAAAGCAGGGAAAAACACAGCATCAAGAAAACATCAGTTTGGGACAAGAATGTGATATAAAAGAGCTTGAGCAAGAAGGAGTATATAAATATTTGGGAACTGAAGAAGGATCAACAATAAAACATGAACAAATGAGAATTTAACTTAGTAAGGAATATTTTAGAAGACTTAAATTAATCCTGAAAACAGTATTGACATCTAGGAACAAAATTCAACCTATAACCCAATTTGCTCTTCCTGTCCTAACTTGCAGTTTTGGAGTGATTGACTGGCCCAAAATGTGTTGGACAGATTAGACAGAAAAACAAGAAGGATGCTTCGTGCTCACCAAATAAAATCAGGCAGCAACTGAATGTACAAAAAAAACAATAGAAAGAATATAAGGTGAAGAATCAGAAGAGAAGGAAAGATATGTGGAAAATACATAAATTTAGTTGCAACTATAGAAAACTTCTGGAACAGCCTCATGTTGATCAGGATCGAATGCAGGAATGGTTAAGGCAAGACAAATTCAAACCAAAAGATGAAAGGTTAATATTGGCGGACTAAGATAGTGGGCTATGCACATGTTAGTTTATAAAGTCCGTTGAACCACGTGGGAGAAACAGACAAATGTAGGTGTTGTAAAACAGAATTGGAAACAGTTGCACACCGTGTTGCTGGTTGTGACATACTAATGGCAAAAGGATTGCATGCTGAAAGGCATAATAATGTGGCAAGACTGTTGCACTGGGGATTGTGCAAACATTATGGTATTGAAGTGGCTGAAAAACACTGGAAACATGAGCCACAAAACATCATAGAAAATGACGAAGTCTACATCACATGGGATCACCCATTACCAACAGTTCAAAAGATAGATGTGAGAAAACCAGATATAGTGGTCCATGAAAATAAGACAGAAGTAGCATTGATCATTGAAATCGCTACACCCAGTGACTACAGTGCCTTGTGTACAGAGAGACACAAAGTCATAAAATATCAAGATTTGCAGGCAGAAATGAGAGCAATGTGGAAAAAAGATACCCAGACAGATCCGATACTAGTAAGAGCAATGGGTCTTATAAAAAAGAATCTACAATCATATTTAGATATACTACCAATACATGTAACTCCATACAAATTGCAGGTGTCATTACTGGACACAATGCAGGTGCTGCAAAGAGCACTTCTGGTTGACATCAAAGATTAAAACAATATTAATTTCATGAAGTTTAATCATACTTTGATTTAGGAATGGGGTCTGCTCCCATCATGGTATTAGAAACCCAAAAGATATGGAGAAATTAAAAAGAGTGTTCTTTGAACACTCTGTTTTTTCACAATTTTTTACCTAGACAAAGCGCGTTTTGAGATAGGTTTATAGTTGTACAGTAGGAATAGTAGTAAATTAGTATAGTTAGATAGTATATAGGCTTGTTCATGATTCTGATAGGTAGTAATCTAACTGTTTTTCACTGCTTTCCTTTATTATAGAGTGTTATTGCTTTTGTTTCAGACATGCAAATGGAAGCACACAGATTCATCCCCAGAATCTTTCACAGAAGGCACCGATTTGGATGAAGGTGAGGGCTTCCCCTGCTCCCCCTCAGAAGATGTCACATTTGGTGAAATCTTTGAACTGATGAAGCAAAGAGGAAGATGGTCTACCCAAGATCCCTCACCCAATGAGTTGGTATTCTTAGAAGCTTTTGGTTCTGACCCAGCATCACCATGGGTAGTATCCCCCATAGATCCTCTAATTGATCTTATGTCGCAACAGACTTGGAAGGACCCTGATGTAATGGAGCCTATTCCTAAGAAAGCAGATAGAATTGTGGCAGCTCCCATAGCTAGAAAATATTGGAACAAAGTCTTCTAGCAAATGTTACTGTGGTAGCAGTAGCCAGAAGAAAGGAATTATCAGAAGAAAGTTCCTCTTTCCACCCTCTAACAGGGAGTTTCTAGTGATGGACAGGTTCAGGAAATGGACTTATGCTTCAGTGACTTTTGTTTTCAGATCATTGAATTATTTTGTTCATGTGACTAGATTCCAGAGGGATTTGACTGAGGAAATTTCCAAATCCCTTTTGAGTATATTACCTGTGGGTGTCTAGAAAATGGTGGATTCCCAGTTATCTACTGTGCAGTCAACCTCCAATGTGCCCATGCATTTGCTGTCCAATGCAGCTGATGGAGAGAGTCTATATTATAACATCGAAGTCTTAAAACTTCGAATGTTATAATATTGACCCCTATTCAGCGAACGCTTGAAATAGCGAAGCTACAGAACACCGAATATTTTCCTAGGGAAAGTATTTGGTGGGCCGTTTCTGCGGCTTTGCTATTTCCTCGACTGCGGTGCGAAGGTGACGGACCGGGTTAAGATAAGTGTGCGAATGGACTGAGGTAAGGTGAGTGTGTGATAGTTAGGGACCTTAGGGATAGGGAGTGGGTAAGGTGAGTGTGCGATAGTTAGGGACCTTAGGGTTAGGGAGCAGGTAAGGTGAGTGTGCGTTAGTTAGGGACCTTAGGGTTAGGGTTGGGTTAAAGTAAGTGGATAGCTAGTAGTGTATGAATGGTTTAGTCTAGGGTTCTGTGAAGTATGTATGTGTGGATTATGTATTTTGGTGTGCTTGTGCTGTGTGTGTGTATTCTCGGAACAGCAAATTTTCTCCCTTGGAAAAAATTCTCTGTTTTGAGCATTCGAGTATATCACATTTTGAGATTCCAAGGTCGAGCTTATGGTGTTCAACATTTTGGAATTTCGATAATGTGATATAGACCCGCTGATGGCATGACCAGGGCAGCAGGCACAGGTATTCTCACCATTTGCCATCATGCCTGGATGCATCTTCATGACTTCACAAAAAGCTCCAGGACATTTCTTGTCAGTGCCCCCTTTGATGGATCCACACTTTTTGGACCTAAAGTGAAAAACACAGTTACCAGGAGTCAGCAAGATGGTAAGACTCTTTCTGCTGTTGGACTCCATTTCTCTACTGTTAAGAGATCCAAGAATGGGAAGGAAAATGTGGTTCCAAAAGCCTCACAGCTCTTACCAAGACTGTCCTCTTGGCAGAGATGGAGGGTAACTCTAATGGATGTCACCCTAGGGTCAGAGATGGTCCACACAATGAGAGCTTCCATGGTCTTTTCTCTGAGAAGCCCTACCTGCGCCCCTGAACAGTTGTCCAACTGCTGCATTCTGGAGGTAGTAAAGGGGCACTTATCTTTACACCCTCAAGTCTGGCAATATATAACCACAGATTTCTGGGTGCTAAAGATAATTTCCAGAGGCTAATCAATTCCCTTTTTCCTTCTTCCTCAGAAAAGGAAGAACATTCCTGATGTTCCACCCAGTCAATGGGATCTAGCAGCAATAAAACTTTCAAGCTACTAGAAAAAAGAGTCATCCTACCAGTTCTCCAACACGAGTTAGAATCCATACTCTACTCAAGATTCTTTTTAGTGCCTAAAAAGATGGGGCTGTCAGACTAATTTTGGATCTCAGTCATCTGAATCAATTTGTGAAACAGAGAGAATTCCAGATTCTTATTCTTCAGTCTGTATTACTTCTGCACAGGAAGGATGATTGGATGTGCTCAATACGCTTACTCTCATGTGGAGATAGATAAGCACTCCAGGAGAGTTATCCATTTCTGGCTGGGAGCCAATCACTACCAATTCAGAGCCCTGCCTTTCAGTCTCACAGCAGCCCCCAAGGTGTTCACCAAGATCATGGCAGTGGTGACATCTCACTTATGGCTGCTAGGGATCCGGGTTTCCCCCTGTCTCAATGACTGGCTACTAACTGCTGCCTCCAAGCATCTACTTTTACACCATATAGACCTTGTGCTCCAGTGGTTACAAAAATTAGGGATAATAGTGAATTTTCACAAATGCCACCTTACACCAACACAACAAATAGAGTTCACTGGATTCCTCTTCGATACTAACTTACAGCTCTTCAGTCTTCCCCACAGCAGGGTTTCATCATTGAGCCTTGTAGTATGCAAGTGCTTCATCATCCTTCACCCACAACAAAGCTAATCCTATGGCTTTTGGGGTCTATATCACCAAATCAAAAAGATTGGTGATCAAAGCTGTATTTGGGTCTATATCAGAACACCGAAAGTTCACATTTTTGAATGTTCTTACATCAACCCCTAATCAGCGAATGCTGACAACATCAAACATTCAGAACAGCAAATCTTTTCCTACGGAAAAAAATTGCTGTTCCAAAACACATGCACACAACACAAGCACACCAAACAAACAGCAATCCACACACACACACCCAAATTCTTACAGCTAACCCTACACTAAACTGTACAAACACCACTAACTATCCACTTACCTTAACCCAAACCCTAACCCTAAGGTCGCACACTCACCTCACCCACCCTAACCCTCACATCCACACAATCGCACACATACCTCCCTCGTGTCCTAACCCTAACTCACCTAACCCATGACCAGTCACACACTTACCTGAACCCGACCCGTAACTTTCCACCACAGCACTGAAAATAGCAAAATGACAGAAACAGACAAGCAAATTCTTTCCCTAGGAAAAAAATTGGTTATCTGTCATTTCGCTATTTTCAGCGTTTGCTGAATAGGGGTCTATGTAAGAACATTCAAAAGTATGAACTTTCGGTGTTCTGATATAGACCCGCTGCATTTACATCAGAAATGCTGTTCATCAAGGTGTTTATTGTGAGATAGAAGTACAGTGAAGATTGGAAAATTTGCCCTTTCCTCTCTGTAGTGTGATCTCAGAGTTGGTATATATAATTAGCAGGGAATGGGGGTGATGCAGCCCCCCCCCCAACAAAAGTGACTTCAATAAATGGCATTTTCAATATAAATGGCATTCCATCTCTTGTCTTTTTGATGTCATGATATAGACCAGACTTTTGGGTCTAATGGCTTCTACAATACAGATGGTTCCTCTAGCCAGGTTCCACATGAGAGTACTTCAATGGAGCCAAGTGGTACAATGGTCTCAGAACATACATTTATTACATTTGAAAGTTTGACACACTCATAAATGCAAACAGCACATTGCCTAGTGGATTACATCATCCTTTTTTGTAAAAGGTTGCCCTTTTCACATGGACTCACCAGTAGCAACAGCAACCATGAATGCCTCCTTTCTAGGGTGGGGGTCATTTCAAAGGGAGGATGGTCCAAGGTGCATGGTTGCCTGTAGAGGCCAATGTACACATTACCATCTTGGAGATAAGGACAGTCCTCTTAGTGTTGCGGGCTTTTCAGGATCTCCTCCCCAAGGGTACGATATCCATACACACAGATAATATGACAGTGGTATGGTACATAAACTGACAGGGAGAATCCCATTCCTGTCTACTTTAGGCCATGAGGGTCTGGCAATGGACAATGTTTTCACATTGCTTTCTCATAGAAATGCACATACCAGGTTCATCCAATGTATTAGCAGACAGGTTGAGCAGGATTATCCTGTTGCCTCATGAGTGGTCCCTCAACCCAACAGAGGTAAAATTGGTTTTCCATCTTCAGGGACAACCTTGCTCTGACCTCTTTCCCTATCCCCTCAACAACAAATGCAGCATTTACTTCACCCTGATCCCTCCACAGTGTCAATCACTGAGGGAACACACTGTTCCACAGTTGGCCCTTGGGTCTCTTGTATGCTTTTGCTCTCTTGCCTCTAATAAACAAATTCATCCAAAAAGCCAGACAGTGCTAGGCCACTGTTATCCTCATTGCTCCCTTCTGGCCCTGACAAATATGGTTCCCCTTCCTGTGGTCTCTACTAGTACATACCCAGTGGATATTGAATCATTATCCAGATCTTCTCTCTCACCCATCCAGACTGCCTCCTCTAGACCAGACTTCCATGAAACTAACCACATGGTTTCTCCAATTTTGATCAAAGCCAGAGACACTAGGTTTCTCACCACAGTAGTCACAAACATATCCACTTCTCAGAAACCAGCCACAAAAAAGGCATACTTTAGATAATGGAAGAGATTTTCCATTTGTGCAACATCCAAAGGATTTGGACCCTTTCTCAGCCCCCATTCCATCCATTTTAGAATTGTTGTCTGAACTATTTGACAAAGGTTCCAGTTATTCCATCATAAAAGTTCAAATGGCTGCTGTCTCTAACTTTAACATACTGCATAGTGATTCTTCAGTTGCTTTTCTTAAGACAGTACAGTTGTGTACAATCTTGGCATAATAGTAAATGTCCTTCTCTTCACTGTTGCAGTATTCTAAATAGAAGGGATCTCCCACACAGGGCAGCCCGACACTCAGCCAGTATACAAAAGCCTAATGATCTTGTATGCGACATACATCACACTTATGCTCCCCACACAGAATGTAGGGCATAGAAGGGATGTATGGACACAACTAGCCAGAACTGAGTTGCCCAAGAATTGAATGGTCTCCACAGAACAAAGGAGTCCATACACATCCAGAAGGAAAAAATGCATAGGAAAAAGGGGAAACCCTCAGCCAGAAGGTAATCTAAAAAAAAAAACAGAACAAACAAGAGGGGTTGGAAGGAGGGAGTGAATATTGCAACAGTGAAGAGAAGGGCATCTACTGTTATGGTAAGATTTTACACAACTGTACTATGTCCTTCTATATCACTGTTGCAGTATTCTAAACAAAAGGGAGAGTAAAAAAGCTCAAGAAACAGAACTGGAAGTGGAAGGCTGAGAAGAGCCCTCAACAATCCGATATAAAATGGTTTTAGCAAAACCACCTCTGGCCCTAGAACCCATAGCCAACTTATAATACTTAGTAAAGGTATGCTCTGAATACCAATTAGCAGTTTCAAGCATGGAATTGGTGTCCATCCCCTTGAGGAAGGCACCAGAAGAGACAGCAGCCCTAGTGGAATGAGTTCTAACAGAAGTAGACAGAGATTTGCCATGAAAAATATAACAAAAGTAAATGGCCTTAGGTATCCTTTGAAACAGCCAAACACAATGTCCTGGGAAGAAAGGAAACAAAAAGCTGATCAGACCTATGAATGCCCTTACTTTTATCCAGATAGCACCTGAACTATCTTTCAAATCTAAGGTATACAGAACCCTCTCACTAGCAGACTTAGGAGAAAGGAAAAAGAAGGGAGTTGTACTGACTGATTCAAGGTCAACTCATTTACTACCATGGCATAAAAGAAGGATTATTACAAAGGGGAACTCTGTCCTTGTGAAAAACCAAAAAAGGAGGAATGGCGATAAGGGTCTGGAGCTCAGAAACCCTCTGAGCAGAAGTAAGAGGCAGCAACAAAACAGTCTTCCAGGTACAATGTTGCAAAGAAGTAGAATCTGCAGGCTCAAAAGGAGCTGGAATCAATTTTTCCAAAACAAAATTAAGGTGCCAAGGAGGAGGAATAGGTTTCCTTCTAGGCCTAATATGCAGGACACCTTTAAGAAATTGTTTGACCTCAGAACAAGAAGCCAAACAAAGATTCAAGAGCAATCAAGCAGAAATGGCTGACAAATAGGCCTTCCCAAAAGAATAGGCCAGGCCAGACTGGAGCATCTCACACAAACAAGAGAGGACCAGAGGGACCCTCACTGAAAAAGGGTCCTGGTTACGAGCATGGCACCAGACAGAAAATCTTTTCATTTTGACATATAACATTTTTGGGTTAAAGGTTTCCTGGCCTCCTGTAAAACCCTAAGTATGTTCTCAAAAAAGAGGTGCCTGAAAGAGATCAAAACTCTATCACCCGCAGTATCAGTTGAAGAGTGGAAAATGTAAGAATGGATGAGAGACCCCTTGTCATGTGTGAGGAGATCCAACCGGAGGTAACTTGTGGTGATTGACCCTGGCTAGATGCATTAAGAGGAGGAACTAGTACTGTCTTGGCCAAAAGATTTTTGCGGAGTCAACATGAATCTTCTGCAGGACTCTTGGAAGTAGGGGAAGAAGAGGGAAAGCATAAAGACACATCCCCATTCCAAGGAAAAGAAAGAGCATCCATCTTCCACACCAGATGACATTGCACTCTAGAACAGAAGAGATGAAGTTGCCTGTTCAGAGGGAAGGCAAAAAGATCTAAGTGAGGAGTATCCCACCAATGGATAATGTCCAGAAACATGTCACTGTGAAGCATATATTTGTGAGCCTGTGTTTTGGACCTGCTCAAAGACTATGCCATTAGAATGTGCCCTGAAAGAATATATATTGCCTGAAGAGTTAACTGATAAGTGAGAGCTACCTCCCAAGCCTCAAGAGCCATCCTACAGAGGAGGTAAGATTTTGTGCTTCCCTGTTTGTTGCATGTTGTCTTGTTGTAATGATGTCTGTATACACCTTCAAAGGGCCTAGAGACAACATGGGGTGATAATCTTCAAGGACCAGAATCAGAGCTCTCATCTCTTTGATGCTGATATGGTGTTAATTCTGATGGGAAAGTCAGAGATCCAGAACTTCAAGTGACCAAAAGAAGCCCCCCAACTCATGTCTGAGACATTGTGAACAGTTCTTGAGAAGGGACTGGAGGCAGAAAGGGCCATTCTGAGTTGAAAGCAAACTGTTGAATCCACCACTCAAATTCCTTCTTTAGACAGGGCAGGGGAGATAAACTAAAATCCAGAGATTGACAATGCAACAGCCAAACTGACATGAGATACCATTGAAGCTTCTACGTATGCAGTCTGACAAGAGAAAGCACTGGAATTAAAGAGGCCATGAATTGAAGGGCCCAAAGAAACTCCCTGGCTAGCATGGTAGTCAGAGGAGAAGAAGAGACTTAAAGAAGGCTGTCAATGACAAAACTCTTGGAGGTGGAAGAGAGGCCAACACTGGCACTGTCTGAACCCTGTATCCCAGATACACATGATCCTCAGAGGGAGTTAGGATGGACTTTTGGAAGTTGATAGTGAACCCCAGACTTTGAAGAGGAGAGATGGGGAACTCCACATCCTTTAAAAGGTGACTGGGAAAAGGCGCCTGAAGCAATAGGTCATCTAGATAAGGAAAAATCTCAATGTCTTGGAGCTAGGCATTTTGTGAATATCCTTGAATCAGTAAGGAGACCAAAGGGCAAACCACACAACTGAAAATGAAAGGAAGATACAGAGGAATGTAAACACTTCCTGAAAAGAGGGTGAGTAGGGATATGAATGAAGGTAAGCATCTTTCATATCCAACAACACCAGAAAAGCCTGGAATAATAAAAGGGGAAACAGGGTTTGAAGTGTAAGCATCCAAAAATAAGAGACCTTAAGAAAGGTGTTGAGCAGGGAGAGATCCATAACAGGTCTCCAAGTACCCTCCTTTTGAGGAAACAGGAACATCCTGGAATAAAAACCCTTTCCCACTTGGGAAGGTGGGACAGGTTGAATTGCTCCTTGGTTCACCAGGGACCCTATAACCTCTGTGAAATGAGGAATTTGCTGTAGTGAAGGTTCAGGAATCCCTGAAAAGGAGGGAGAGAATTCCATACCATGAAACAACTCTGGTGGAAGATAGAAAGAACATAAGAGTCTGAAGTGTTGAGATGCCAATTTGAAAGACAAAGGAAAAGATGAAAAGACAAAGAAACCTGGTCTAAAAGAAGTGGGGGGATTATCAAAGGGAAGTAGACTTACCAGATAAAGGAGGCTTCTGGGCTACAGCAATCTAAGAAGCCTTAACAGAGGGGGCTTGCCTACCACACTTCATGCCCTTTAGAGGCCTGGCGTGGTTGCCTACAACTAAAAGCAGATCTAGAAGGATAATTCTTCTGAAACTTATGGATAGGAGAGACAAAAATATGTTTAAAGACCTCCAAGGATTTGTCTTTCTCTTGAAGAGACATAAACATGTCAGCAGCAGCCCTACAAAAATTATTATCCAAAGGAGCATCCAACAAATTGGCCTTAATGTCCTCAGGCAAAGACTGGAGATGAAGCCAAGAATAACATCTCATGACAGACTGAAAAGCCGCAGCCCTGGAAGAGGCATCAACAGCATCACAGCTACACTTAATACAGTGGCGAGCCACTTGAGAATCAGAACCTAAAAAAAGTTAAGGCAGAGGATTTGCCTTCAGAATCAGGGAGGTCAGAAATAACCTGACAAGCCTGATCAGTCAAGGCCAGAGCATACCTGGTCATGTGGGGTCTGATAATTAACAGCCTTAAAGGCGGAAGGAGAAGCAGTATAAACTTTCTTACCAATCCTCTCCATTACTCTACTGTCTTTATCAGAAGGCAAATGTTTGGGAGAGGGCAAAATCTTAGAAGGTTTGTCAGAACAGACTGACATTATAGTAGGATCAGCAGAAGGATATTTATATAAAAATTGACAATCCTCATAGACTTTATAGAACCTATCAGGTCTCTTAGGAGAAGGAGGCTGAGAATTAGGAGACTTGGAAGCAGCAATGAAACTATCTAACAAGGCAGCCAACACAAGAGGAGCTATCGATGGTTTAGGAGTATCCACTGAAGCAACTCATAATATCTTCTATGAATATCAGACACTTGAGAAGAATCCCATTTAAAGAATTCCATCATCCTAGCAATTGTGTCCCCAAAGGACTATTCCTCAAAAGGAAACTCAAGGCTAACAGATTCCTCTAAATCAGAACCATAAGTCAAAGGTGAAGGCATCTGTGAAGAATAGGACAAAGACCTCTCATCAGATACTGAATTCACATCTGAGAAATCTGGTTCTCTAATCAGTTTTAAAGGGGTAGCCATCCAAAAAGGTGCAGGTACCAAAACCCCTTAAAGAGGCGTTAGGGCCATCAAGGCAGAAAACAATCCCTGAGTAAACTCTTGCCATTCCTTTTGAGGATCCTTAGGATGGACTGAAACATGCTACAGTTTTTTTCTTTTCTTGGAAGGGACATCAGCCCTAACAAATACCTGAGGTTCTGACCATTGGCGGGATTCAGTAAGAGAACCTGGAACTTCCTCCCTGGCCAATATCTGTGGAATACCTCTCTAGGATCCAAGAGATAATACACCAGTTCCACCTGACATAATCAACCACAGGCTGCAAAGACCCAGAGGAGCAGACAGCTGCAAAGACCCAGACCAGCCTCTGACAGGACAACCAAACAGGAATCAAATGTAGCTGCCAAAAAAATCAGCTATTACCTGTAGCTAGTAGAAGAGGATCCTGGGGAGGGGCTCTAAAGCTAAAAAATCCATCTGAGACTTCTTTTCTTTCTTCTTACCTCTTGGAACCTCCTCCTAAAAGGAGGCTTGCCATACCTCATTCTGCCAGCTAACTGTGTTTAAGCCATTGTGATCCTTATGGAGAATCTGCCTCCCACACTGACATTTTCCATCCTTTCTGTTTCGAATACTGCAACAGTGATTTAGGACATCTCTAAAGCCTTTTTGAAAAGAACCTTTCTTTTACAACCTCCCATCAAGGCTCTAGTTCCTCCAGGAGATAGTACCGTTATACTACAGGCTCCGAGGTAACCACCTTTTGAACCTGAAACCACGCCAAACCTGAAGTTTCTAATATGTAAACAATTTTTCTGATAGCAGTTACAGCAGCTAGACAAATTTTGGAATTACAATCATTCTCTCTCAACCCTCTTTGAACTAAGGTGTCCTTTCTTCCCAAGGTGATATCCAAATCAAACTTAAATCAGTCTATACATCTACCAGCATTTTTCCCCAGATATTCTAACAGTGAATAAAATAGCAATTGCCTGTTCTATGTAAACCTAAGGCTTATTCCACTAAAGCTATTTCTACTTCAACAGCATTCTACAGAAGACTTCCATTGATGATATTTGTGCTGCACCAAGTTGATTCTCAATCCATACCTTTGTGTGTTGTTATACTTGATGTTGATTTAAACATCCTCAGGAATGTCCTATCTTGATACAACCCAGACAGACAGCTTGGGAATCTGTCCTATGTGTTGAATTGGATGAAAATAGACAACACTGGATATAAAAGTTATGTACTTACCATAATGATAGATCTATATTGTCTGATTTTCATCTGTTCTTTCCCCCCTTCTCCCCTCCTCCTTCAACATCATATATTTTTTTTGGGTGGGGTGGGTGGGTCTCTTTTTCCTGTGTGTGTTGTCCTGCTGCTCTGACTGGATGTATAAATGCAAGTCATGTGGCACATTTAAAATTAAATAAAATAAAATAAGGTTCCATAAAATTCAACATTTAATATTTAAATACACAAATAAATAACCGCTGTAGGATATTTGTGTTACATGGGGGCAAACTCTATCTGAGGTATTAGAGTGTTGTACAGGAAATTATGGGTAGGGAGGAGTCAGAGCCCTGGAACTGGAAGAAGCTTCAGAATCAGTGCTAAGTCGAATCCAACTTCTTAAATGTTGATAAAGTCGAAAATCAGACAAGATGGATCTATCATTACGGTAAGTACATAACTTTTGTTTTCGAAACATACTTGGAGGATACTATTTCTAGAAATGCAGCCGCTTCCATTGTATTGAGAAGGTTTGCTTGGTTACATAACCAGAATTTTTCCTGAGGATTTAAAAAATGAGATTTTGAATGCACCTTTAAATTCTGAATTTGTGTTTTGCCCTGCTTCTACATAGGTTCTCAAATAATGAAGTGATAGAGGAAAATTGATGCATGGGGTGTCTAGAATGTTTCATAGTCCAAGGTTCTCCCTTAACAATGCAATCAATTTCAAGGGGCAGAACAAACAAAAATCCCAAACAAGAGTCAGGGTACCTAGAGGAAATGGCAGGAGGATAATGCCTCCATACCAAATAAAAGGAGTTCCTTTCCTCCAAAAAGATCTTTCCTCTGCTGAAGAATGACTATACCAAGATCCAGTGCATCCTGTCCTTCATGCCTCTTCACCTTCCCCAAGACTTTATTTAGTTCAACCCAAGATCCTGGCCACAAATAGTCTCAGACAAATGGGTGTTTAGAATAGTTCAGTAAGGATACTTTTGGTCATGGCTCTCAACCAATCAGGAATAAATCTCAACAGAATCAGGGACAAATCCAGAAATAATCATGGACAATCTGGGACACTTTTAAAACATTAGTCCTATTAACCTGAAACACTGACAGAACAAGAGAATGTGAATTAATAAACATTTTTGAAGTAAAAGTAGCATGTAATTAATTATAAGTATAGTTCACACCTTTTCTCCAAAGGTCACCAGTTTTAAGAGGGATTAAGAGGAACAAAGCTAAAGTTTGAGTGAAAATCAGGGATATCTCTGAAAATCAGGGACAGTTGAAAGTTCTGCTCTTGCAGTGGACAAAAAAAATTCTCTTTCCTTCTGGGAAATTCCTCACACCTTCCAGACCAGACACTACTGCTCTCTCTGTCACTCCTTCATAATTTGCCAGCAGGGGTTATAGAACCAGTTCCTGTACCACAAAAAGGAAAATTATTTTACACCAACATCTTTTGGTACCTAGAAAGGAGCTATCATGAAGACTAATGTTAGATTTGTCATCCCAAAATACCTTCCTGAAAGTACCCAGATTCAAAATAGTCACACTGAAGACTATCCTACTCCTTCTTTTGAACCACTGTTTCATGGTGACTTTACATCTGAAGGATGCTTACCATCTCATGCTAAGTTGAACCTACAAATGTCCTGTCTCACACCCTCACAAAGTAAGGTCTTCCTGAGGTATATGATGGACACAACAAATGTATGGCCTTTCTACCAGAAAACATAGGGCAGGATTCATGAAGGCTTGCACGGAGTGTAAGAGACGTGCAACACTCCATGCAAGCCTCACGATCCAGGAACAGCCCTAAACTCCGTGTAAGAGACCAGCTAAAACATCTCTTACACGGACTGTGCATGGACATGCTAAATACCTCACTTGCATCTGAAAGGTATGCAAATGAGGTATATTAGCGATCCACGAAGCAGAAACCAGTCCGTGTAGGAGATGTTTTAGCTGCAGAAATGTACTCAGTTGACAACTGAGTACATTTCTGCAAAATCCACAACGGAGCGATGTCAGCTCCAAAAAAAGGATGCATATGATTCAGGCAGTATGCCAATGGCCAAATATGTGGCCATTGGCAAGATAACCTGATTCAAAAATATTAAAAATATGTTTTTTTTTTTTTTCGGCAATCGCCGATGTTTAAACCCAGCGCAGCCCAGCAAACGGGCTGCGCTGTATAAAACCATAAAAGAAGGTTATAAACCCACAAATGTGGGTTTCATGCAATACATGGAATGACAATGCAGGGACCAGCAGACCAAAACCAACATGGCCACCGTGTAGTGGTTGCTAAGGGGAAGCTGAGTCTAAGACATGTAACTAAGCATTAGTAGGCAATCTCATGTAAATGAG